>NW_004525088.1:160501-161384 GCF_000260255.1 Octodon degus
TTTCAGTTTGCCATTGGTTTGTTATAGAGGGCTTTTATCAGGTTGAGATGTAGACTATCACTTCTGATTTTCTGCAGCATTTTTTTATCATGATTGGGATTTGAACTTTGTCAAAAGCATTTTCTGCACCTACCAAGTTGATCATGTGATTTTTTTTAGTTTAGCTTAGTTGATGTGGTGTACTACATTTGTGGATTTATACATTTTGAGTCATCCATGCATTGCTGAGATGAATCCCCCTTGGTCACTGCTGTATAATCTTGATGATTTTCTGCGTTCTGTTTGCTAGTATTTCACTGAGGATTTTTACATCTATTTACATGAGGAAGATTGACCTTTATTTCTTTTTGGTTGAGTCATTCTCTAGTTTTTCTATCAGAGTAATACTTGCCTCCATGAATGAGTTTGAAAAACTGTTTCCCTTTCAATTTTATTGAAGAGTTCGGTAAGAGTTGGCATTAAATCTTCTCTAAATTTCTTGTGGAATTCATTTGTGAATCCTTCAGGTTCTGTGTTTGTCTTTGTTGGTAGGTTTTGACAACATTTTGAATTTCATTCACTGATATTGGGTCGTTCACATTATTTATATCTTCGTGAATCAGCTTTCATAATTCATACAGATATAGGAATCTGTCCATTTATTCTGTGTTTTCCATCCTTTGAAAATTAACATTTTCAAAGTAAGTCCTGATGATCTTTTGAATTTCTGTTGGATTTATAGTGATTTCACCCTTTTCTTTCTTTATTGCATGAATGAAATTTTTTACTTTGCTTCCTTGGATAGGATTTGTAAGGGGTTTATCAATAATTCTTTTCTGTGAAGGAACCAGCTGTTTTACTCATTAATTTTTATATTATTTTCTTTGTCTCCATTGCATTAATT
>NW_004525089.1:0-909 GCF_000260255.1 Octodon degus
GGGAAAATTTTTTTGAAGGGATGGTGCAGGTCCACTTGGTGATTTTGTGGGGTAGCCAAAGGAATTTGAATAAGACCAGAAATTCAGTTTTTTCCTGGAGGCGAGTCCTGACTCAGGATGCACAGTTTCTGCAAAGGCTAGCTTTAGCTGCACTATCTCCTCTTGCAACTCACTCTTCGAACTCTTCTTGAGTTCAAAAGCAGCAAACAACACTTGTTCTCCTATCACAGAGTCGAAACCACCAGTTCTACCCAGACCAGTGAATGCTCTACCTAGATGCATGCATTGGGGTCCTTATCTTGAAGAGGAGATTGACTCCTTCGCATTCTACTCTGCCCAGTTCCTGAGTGCATTCAGAGTCTACTGAATTCGCGCACTGAGTCACAGGATGTTGTGTTTCAAATTCTTGTTTCTTGAGCCTTATCACACCCGATGTGTAGGCAAACAGTGGGACCCTGAGAAAATGAAAAAAGAAGATAATATCCACCTCTTCTTGTTCTCTTTGTGGATCTCCATGGAAACATTTTACATGAAACTATTTCTGGGGAGATATACATGCTGTTGATGTATCAATTATTGGGATTTCCTGTAGAATTTGGGAGCGCAAGTGGTCTTGGGCACTGAGTAGGAGCACAATTTTAGGAGGGCTCAACCTGCCAAAGGGCCCATATGCTTTCTGTAAAATCTCTGCTAACAATTCACACTCAGAATCACACACCCCATGGTAGGAAATCCAGATCCACTTGGGAGAAGTCACACCTTGCCCAGGTGTGTCCCATTGGGTCCCTTAAGAATAAAAGGCTGAGCAAATGTGTTTTTGTTCTGGGTGGGCACCTTAGCTCAGTTCTTTATGTGGCTGCTTTTACAAAGCTATTAGTCTCAGGTTGCTCTGTTTGGAACCCTACAACA
>NW_004525089.1:1762-3211 GCF_000260255.1 Octodon degus
TGTCCCATTGGGGCCCTTAGGAATAAAGGGCTGAACAAATGTGTTTTGGTCAGGGGCCTTCCCCTTAGCTCCATTGTTTAAGTGGCTGCTTCAACAAAGCAGTCAGGCTCAGGTTGCTGTGGTTCCCTCCCCACAACTCAAGCCAGCCAATCATGTCCTGAAGGTATTCGAAGGAAGAAAAAAATCCACTTCTGCCATTTTTCCTCAGAAACACCTGGGAGGCCACATCTTTTAGGCAAATTTTTCTGACGGGAGTTGCCAGGTTGACTTGGTCAATTGGCTGGTTAGCCAAGTTGTTGTAACTCAAAATTCAGATGACAACCTGGCAAGTGCAAAAATTAAAAGAATCACTTTATTTTAGCTGGTACCCAGCGGCGGTCTTTATGCAAGCTGCAAAGAGACGCACGGAACATTAACAAGTTGTACTATTTAAGCTTGAAAACCACAGAAATAGGGGAGGGGTGGAGAGGAAGAAGTGGCAGTGTCATTAGTTCATGGGGTGCTCCTGTTGTGTGAACGTTCTGGGTTGGCAGTAGTACATAGTTCATTGAGATAAAGTTTGGGGAACAGATATCATAAGGCTTGAGTCATAGGGGTAAGGAATTGGGAGGAATTGGGAGGAATTTGAGTTGGCAATGAAGGGGTGGGGAATTGCTAGGAAATGGGAGGAATTTGAGTTGGCAGTCAAGAGGTGGGGAATTGGGAGGGATTGGAAGGAATTTGAGTTGGCAGTCAAGGGATGAGGAATTGGGAGCGGTCGGCGCATAGTAAACAGGAACTCGGGAGGTTAGAAGGACAACAGAATGGAGTCAATTTTGACAGGGTGCAACAATTCCCACTGATTTTAAGGGGGTGAGTCAAATCATTGACTTACTAGGTTGTTCTTTATTGGGAATAAGTTCCCATCCTTGGTTTTGTATCATCATTATTTTAATAGATTGTAAGCAAGAGCTTATATATTGTATTATCCTATTGATTATGCAAGGTCCCATGGTGATCAAACCCAATAGAATAACCAAAGGGCCAGCCAAGGCTGACATCAGAGTGGTGAACCATGGGGAAAAATTAAACCATCATTGAAACCAGTTTTGTTGTGATTGTCCAGGATTTTCTTTATCTATCAGCCTCTGTTTTAAGTTGGACATACTTTGTCTAATAACCCCTGAGTGGTTGGTATATAAGCAACATTTTTCTCCTAATGCTAAGCATAGGCCTCCTTCTTTTAAGAAAAGCACATTTAGACCTCTCCTGTGTTGTAAAACCATCTCGGCTAAGGAGCTTAGTTATTCTTCTAGTTGGGTGACTGAATTCTGAAGTAATGTTAAATCTTTATTTATCTGGTTTGACAACCATTTAAAATTTGAGTCTCCTAATATTAACCCCATTGTGCCTATGGTGGTAGACCCGGCCACTCCAATTCCAAGGAGGAGTGGAACTAGAACAGGAGCA
>NW_004525089.1:3639-4975 GCF_000260255.1 Octodon degus
TTTGGACCTCAGACAAGGGAAAGATGACAGGAGTCCCTGTATAAAAAGGAGGATGAGGGGAGAGGCAAAGCCAGCAATTGACAGTTAGATTAGGGTTATTTTGTTTAAGTATTGAAAGTTAATATCAAGGGGAGCAAAGGGCTCATTGGGGTATGTGTCTAAGGGTATTGGAGAAGTTGTTTGTGTATTGAAGCGGTTTGAGAGCTTAAGGGTGAAGTCGTGAGGTGTAGTGCTGGAAGCTGTTGTGGTGCTAATGGCCCAATAGGACAGGCTGGTGCAAACCGGCTCCCAGGGATGAATTGAATAGTAAAGGAATTTCTATGGTCTTGTCCTGACACATATAATCTTATGCCATAGTGTTTTCCCTTATAGTATTCGATGGGATCATGCTTAAAAGTGAATGTCATAAGGTTACATTGGTTTAAGGAGCATGTTTTGGGGGTTTTTCTAATAATTTTTATCCAATCATCTGCATTAGAACCATGCCATGGACTAATAGTTTCACAACTCCACGCATAGCAGAAATACTCAGTGTCATTATATGTACCACAGTCAGTACGAGATTTTTTTTTTCCTGAGGACAAATATACCATCCAATGTTTTGTAAAGTTTTTGCCTTAGTAGGTTTTTACAATTAGGAATGGATGTATCTGGGTGTAGGGTGGGGACCCCATCTGGACTAAGGACACTGTCTTGGAGGGGAATGGTATGGGAACTTAAAAGGGTACATAAATCTATAGTTTAAGTTGCATGCAGTTTCATTTTTAGCAAGCACCTTGCCAGTTGCATAATCAGTAATTTGCCAAGTTCCATAATCAGGGACATGGGGTCGGGATATAGCTTCATTGGGGCATAACAAGCAAGCAAAAAGTAATACTAGCACAAAGATTATGTACATTTTTTTTCAATTTAACCTTTAAGGGATTGTCTCCCTTAATAATTGTCCACTTATCTTTACCTGGATGGTCAGTGGATTCGTCTGGGGGTGATATCTTGAAGTTGGTATGATGAATCCAGGCGGGCTTCCCAGCAACTTTGATTGCCAGGGGGTGCTGAGTATCACAGTGTATAGCCCTTCCCACCATGGTTCTAGTCCTTTTGGGTCCAGACGTTTGAGTAGCACTTGACTTCCTGGTTCCACAGCTTGTTGGCAGAGTCCGGGGGGGCCAGAGGGTCAGGAGCAGGGTGGTGTTTTCTAAAAATCAGGTGGATGGAGGCAAGCACTGGCTGGAGGGCCTAGAGGGACTTAATGAGATCTTGGCTAGTAATCTCAGCAATCTTTTCTTCTGTCAAGCGAGGCAAGAGTGGAGGAGGCCTCCCAAACATTGCCTCAAAA
>NW_004525089.1:6915-8111 GCF_000260255.1 Octodon degus
AATCTGCAGAATAGCACGAACTCGAGATGGTGAGAGGGTGCGTTTTCCCTCGTGAATCTGATAACCTAAGTAAGTAACCTGTTTACGGCACAGTTGGGCCTTTCTGGCTGAAACCCGGTATCCAAGAACTGAGAGAGCTTTTAGTAAGGCTTGAGTACCCGAGACACAGAACTCATATTTTTCCGTAGCCAATAGAAGGTCATCAACGTATTGGAGCAACATCAGTCCTGGATGATCTTCCCAAAAGGGGAGGAGGTCTCAGGACAAAGCCTCATCAGAGTGTGGGGGCATTTTTGAAACCCTGGGGAAGTCGAGTCCAAGTCAGTTGTTCTGAGACTCCCGAAAAGGGGTCTGTCCATTCAAAGGCAAATAAGGGTTGACTCACCGGGCGATCAGTAAAGTGAAGAAGGCATCTTTTAAGGCCAATACCGTGTACCAGATGTGATGAGGTGGCAGAAGGCTCAGGAGGGTGTAGGGATTGGGCACCGTTAATGTAAGGTGACCACCCTTTTGTTTACCTCTCATAAGTCCTGGACCGGTCGATAATCCTAGGTCCCTGGTTTTTGTACTGGAAGCAAGGGGTATTCCAAGGAGAAATACATGATTTTAAAATGCCCTGTTGTTTTAATCGCAAGATGTGGGTGGTGATTCCCTTGAGCGCTGCCAGGCTAATTGGATATTGTTTTAACTTAATCGGGGTGACATCTGGAATTAACTCTATCACCAAGGGAGCTTGATTTTTGGTCAACCCAGGGGGGTTATGTTCTGCCCATACTTTTAGGATTTGTTGAGTCCAAATGTATAGCAATTCATCTCTTTCTGTTAAATCAAATCTCTGTTCCTCATGTCCTAAAACTTCTTGAAATAAGATGTGGCTTTCTCCTACCGGGACCTGGGCCATCACCTTAATGATTGGATTCTCAATAGTTACAGTAGGCGTTTCGGTCTCAAAACTCAATTGTGCTCTTAATTTATGTAGAAGATCTCTACCCAGGAGTAGGTCTGGACAGTCACAGTCGGGTGCCCAAAAAAGGTGTGGCTCATTAGGGGTTGTATAGGCTGATCCAGCGACGCCCTAAGCTGTTTTACTATTTTAGTTTGTCCAGTGGCCCCTATGACTTTTATTGAAGTTCCTGTGGGAGTTCCAATTGGCTGAGTCAAAATGGAGTGAGTTGCTCTGGAGTCTACCAGAAAGT
>NW_004525089.1:8366-10422 GCF_000260255.1 Octodon degus
GTTTTTATCTTCCTTAGATTCACGCTGATCAAAAACCTTCTGAGCTATCTCCGTGAGCTGACTAAGAGGTACTCCCTCAAAACCCTCTACTTTCTGCAATTTTCATTTTATGTCAGGGGCCGACTGTGTCACGAATGCAATATTCATGGCTTGTGCATTTTTGGGTGCCTCCGGATCTATTGGAGTACAGATACGGTAGGCTTCTAGGAGTCTTTCCAAATAAGCAGCAGGGGACTCAGTAGCCAATTGTCTTATCTCTGATACCTTGTATAGGTTGGTGGGCTTCCGGGCTGCTACCTTAAGGGCTCCCAGAAGAAGCTGGCAATACCTGTCGAGAGCCTCCTTACCTCTATCAGTATTTGAATCCCAGTCTGGGTGACGCAAAGGGAAGATGGCTTCTTGGCAGTCAGGATCAGGGGTGGGATTTCCTTCTGGGCCCATGACAGCCTGACGGGCTGCTCCGCAGATGCAGTCTCTGTCTTCTGCAGTAAAAAGGGTCTGAAGGAGTTGTTGACAATCGTCCCAGGTGGGGCGATGGGTATAACAGATATGTTCCAAAAGGCTAATGAAGCCTTGTGGGTCTTTAGAAAAGCGTGGGTTTTGATTTTTCCAGTTATATAAATCAGAAGTGGTAAAGGGCACATAAATCATCGTGGGGACTTGATCTGGCCCTAAAAAGATTTCACGGAGAGTGTATAAGGGAAAGGGGTGAGGAGAGGGAGTGGTTGAATCCGGCGATGGGTGTCGGCGGCTCCCAGTGAGGCGTGGACTAGGAGGAGCCAAGATAGCTTGGGGATGGGAAGGAGGTGGAGGAGAAGGAGCCTGATGTGGGAGAGGAGGTGAAGGGGATTGGGGTGGGGCCTGAGGGGGAGGGAGTGTCCTATAGGGAGGAGGAAGGTCGTCCTGAGGCGGGGATTCTAGAACTTGGGGCTTTTGGAGGGGGGTTGAGAATGTTTTAAGAGAGCAAGGACAGAGGGCTTCTGAGGTGACTTTTTGAGCCATGATGGGGGATCATAAATCAAATCAATTCAGACCTGAATGTAGATGACCTGGTCTGGGTGTCTAGGCTTGCCTAAAATGACCTGTAGAACAGCCTGGGCCAAAGGGAGGTCAAAAGATCCCTTGGAGGGCCAGAGGCCCTCCGATGAGATCGGCCATTCTAATTCACAAAGAGTGCGGAGTTTTCCTGGGTAAACCGAGGCTCCATATCCCTTTGCTCGATCTTGGAAGGTGGAAAAATGATTCAGGACAAGAGACAAGGGGGAGGATGATGAAGCAGATTGTCCCATCTTCACAGGACCAAACACGTGACAAGATCCAACAAAGACTGCGAATAAAAAGGACAGTGGACAGGGAAACTCACTTATGACGTGGCGGCTGTTTGAGAGTTTGAAAATCTGAATCCAAAAGGTTGCATTAAGAGACCAGACAAAACATAGGCATACACAGTTTATCCAAATTTTATAGGAAATATCTTAAAAATCTGAAGAAGGTTATTTAAGCATTTTATAATAAAAGCCTTATGTTTTAATTTATTTCCTATCCCATTAAGTGAAACTTAGGAGATAAAGGTCGAATTTTTTATACTTAAATGTTTTGGTCCCATAAGTGTGCTGCTTTTGGAGATAGCTCCTTCTGGTGTCACCCACTGTGTCTCAGGTTTAGCCTCCCAAAGGAGACTTGCCCAGAATACTAAGCCGGGACATGGCTTTTATGTGTGTCCTCCTGGACGGGCATAATCTCTTTGTCTCATCTGACCCAGAGCTGGGGTATGTGTCCTTTTCTAGAATAACTTTCCTGTCTTCTGCTTTAACAAATGCTCATTTTCTAAGGGCTTTACTTAGCTGGAACAATCAGGGGTTTTAATTTTTACATGCCTTTAAAAAGGAAAGTGGAAAGAGATAGGAAAATTAGGGGTTAAGTCAAAGCAAGGAAACAAACACATCAGGCCCGACATTCCCTCTAGCATGTAGAGAGGGATCAGAACCAGTCTATCCCAGTGAAACCTGTCCTCCAAGTCTTTAAGAACGGTTGCTGACCTAATGTCATTTAACTT
>NW_004525089.1:11020-14710 GCF_000260255.1 Octodon degus
GAGGACTTAGTAAGGGTAGGCATATCAAGGAAATCTTTCATATAAGAGGAACTAGTCTGCATTAGAGAGAGAAGGTCGAGCAGATGTTGCTAGCCCCCTATAGTTAGAAGCTGTAGGAGTAGGGAAGGCATAAATCTCAAAGAGAGATAAAGGAAGAGGTCGCACACATGCAGCTAGCCCCCTAGAGTTAGAATTTATAGGGGTAGGGGGTAGGGGCAGAAGAACCTCACCTAAAGAGAACCCAGAGGTCACATAAACCTCTACACATGACCAAAATCCATAATCTCTAAAGGCAACCAATTGGCAAGAGGGACACATAGGTCCATTTACCTCACTGAAAACAGAGCTCTGCGGTGAAAAGGACACCTAGGTCCCTTAGCCTCCAATTGAGATCTCCCCAAATAAGACTTGGAGGGCATCCCACTCCAAGGACTCAGAGACCGGAGTCTGCGATTTAACAGAACAACCAAAACCAAGAGTTTGAGTATTCAAGAAAATAGAATAAAAGCAAAGAGGCAAAGTGAAAGGAGAGGTTGACATAGTTCTTTAAAATCAGTAAAGCTAAATCAAAACCAATTTAAGGAAGTAATTTACATTTGAGTTTAAGCTGGCATAAAATTTAGGTTGAATTTTACTTACCGCATCAAAAAGAAGAGGCCTTTAGGGATCCCGGACGAGTCCCCAAATGTTGTAACTCAAAAATCAGATGACAATGAGGCAAGTCCAAAAAATAAAAGAAGCGCATTATTTTAGCTGGTACCCAGCGGCAGTCTCTATGCAAGGTGCAAAGAGGCACACCGAGCATTGACAAGGTGCAGTATTTAAGCTTGAAAACCACAGAAATAGGGGAGGGGTGGAGAGTAAGAAGTGGCAGGGTCATTAGTTCATGGGGTGGTCCTGTTGGGTGAAGGTGCTGGGTTGGCAGTCACACAGAGTTCATTGAGATACAGATTGGGGAACAGATATCATAAGGCTTGAGTCATAGGGGTGAGGAATTAGGAGGAATTTGAGCTGGCAGTCAAGGGGTGAGGAATTGGGAGGAATAGGGAGGAATTTGAGTTGGCCATCAAGGGGTGGGGAATTGGGAGGAATTGGAAGGAATTTGAGTTGGCAGTCAAGGGGTGAGGAATTGGGAGGGGTCGGCGCATACAGAACAGGAACTCAGCAAGGTTAGAAGGACAACATAATGGAGTCAACTGTGACAGGGTACAACACAAAGGAATTTAGACCAGACCAGAAATTCAGTTTTTCCCTGGAGGCGGGATCAGACTCAGGAAGGCACAGCTTCTGCCAAGGCCTAGCTTTAGCTACACTGTCTCA
The DNA here is from genome assembly GCF_000260255.1 of Octodon degus. NCBI lineage: Eukaryota > Metazoa > Chordata > Mammalia > Rodentia > Octodontidae > Octodon > Octodon degus. Next base: position 12,341 of record NW_004525089.1, read on the forward strand.
TCTTACAACTCACTCTTCGAACTCTTCTTCAGTTCAAATCAGAAAAGAACACTTGTTCACCTGTCACAGAGTCGAAACCTCAGTTATACATGGACCATAGTGAATGCTATCATTAGATGGGTGCATTGGGGCCCTTTGCTTCAAGAGGAGAGAGACTCCTTCATATTGTACTCTGCCCAAGGCCTGAGTGCATTCAGAGCCTATTGAGGCAGAGTACTGAGTCTCAGGAGGCATTGTTTCAAATCCCTTTTCCTTGAGCCTTACCACACCTGATCTACAGGCAACCTGTGCCAGCCTGAGAAAATGAAAAAAGAAGAAAATATCCACCACATCTTGTTCTCTATGTGGATCTCGAAGGAAACATTTTCCATGAAACTATTTCTTGGGAGACTGGCATGCTGTTGATGTATCAATTATTGGGGTTTCCTGTAGAACTTGGGGAATGAAGTCATCCTGGGTGGTGACTAGGGGCACAAGTTTAGGAGGACGCACCCCAGCAAAGGGCACAGATGCTCTCTGGAATTTCTCTTCCAACAATTCACACTCAGAATCACAAAGCCCATGGTGGGAAATCCAGATCCACGTGGAGAAGTCAGGACTTGCACAGCTGGGTCCCATTGGGGCTCATAAGAATAAAGGGCTGAGCAAATGTGTTTTGGTGGATGCCTGCCCCTTAGCTCAGTTCTTTAAGTGGCTGCTTCAACAAATCAGTCAGGCTCAGGTTGCTGTGGTTCGATCCCCACAACTCAAGCCAGCCAATCATGCCCTGAATGCATTCAGAGCAAAAAAAAAAACAAAAAAACAAAAAACAAAAATACACTTCTACCATTTTTCCTCAGAAAAGGCTGCGAGGCCACAACTTCCAGGAGAATTTTTCTGATGGGACCAGCCAGGTGGACTTGAGCACTAGCTCAGTTCTTTTTTTTTTTTTTTTTTAATTTATTTATTTATTTTGTGTGTGTGTAGCCCGCTCAGCCCACCAGGGGGCAGGGCTGGCAGGCATGTGGTGCTGGGGGATTGAACTGCGGTCCCAGTACTTTGCTTAGCTTAGCTTGTTCTAAGTAGGTGCTTTAGACCACTGAGCCATCTCACCAGCCCCTCAGTTCTTTAAGTGGCTGAGTTCACGAAGCTGTCAGCCTCAGGCTGCTTTAGTTTGATCTCCACAACACTCTAGAGAGCCACACGTGCCCTGAAGGCGTATGAGAAGCAAAAAAAAACATTTCTTTACTCCATTTTTTTCTAGAAATGAATGGGAGTGGGAGGCTGGAACTTCAGGCAGAATGTTTTCTCATGTGACAGGAGTGGATGAAATGGTGAATGGTTCAGGTAGCCAAAGCATCTTGGACCACAAATTCAATGTTTACCTCCAGACTGGAGCAGCCTTATGAAGGTCCAGCTTCTGAAAATGCAGAGCATTTAGCTGGCCTTCCTCCTCTTAGAACTCATCCCAATTTCTTTCAAAATTCAGGGGTGAGTTTTAAGAGGAGAATGATCTCTTTATCTCATACCATAGCTTTGAAACCGTCATTTTTACATGGAAAAGTGCATGCCTACACTAGACTGGTGAATTGGGTCCCGTAGCAGTAAGGGGAAAGAAAGAGCCTTTCAAATTCTGCTGTGCCAGTGACCCGAGGTCTTGCTGAGCCTATTGAGTCAGAGGACTGAGATTCAGGAGGCTGTGTTTTGAATCCCTGTTTCTTGAGCTTTGCCACAATTAAAACAAAATCATAAAAATAATTTTTTTTTTTTGGCAGAAGCAGAAATGGAACTAAGGCACTTGCCATTGCCTGGGAAGTCCTTATTCCACTGAGCCATCTCTCCGGCCCATTAAAATTGATTTTTAAATAATTAAATTTTGTTTATAAACTTTAAGGATATTAAAAAATATCCATCTCCACTTGTTCTCTACATGGAACTCGTTGGAAGAATTTTCCATGAAACTATTTCAAAGAAGCCTGGCCTGCTGGTGATGTATTCATGGATGCATTCTCCAGTTGAACTGGGGGATGGAAGTTCTGCTGTGGGATGTCTAGGGGAAAAGGTTTATGAGGGCCTCCTTCACCTAGGGCCTAGACCCCCTCAGGAATTTCTACATCAAGATTCCCTCTTGGAAACTGAATTCCTATGGTGGAGAGAATGAGCTACACCTGGAGATGTCAGGCTTGGCATAGCTGGGTCCCATTGTGGCCCTTAAGAATAAAGGCTGTGTAAGTGTGTTTTAGTCTGGGGCCTAACCCTAGCTGATTGCATTAAGTGGCTGCTTCCACAAAGTTGTCAGCTTCTGGTTGCTGTAGTTCAATTCCCACAACACTCCACAGAGCCACACCTGTACCGAAGGCATTTTAGGAGAAAAAAAAATAAATAAAGTAA
>NW_004525089.1:15499-16397 GCF_000260255.1 Octodon degus
AACTCGATGGAAGAATTTTCCATGAAATTATTTCCAAGGAGCCTCTCCTGCTGGTGATGTATTCATGAATGCATTCTCCAGTTGAACTGGGGAACAGAAGATCTGTTGGTGAATGTCTAGCAGAAAAGGTTTAGGAGGGCCCCCTTTGCATAGGGCCTAGACCCACTCAGGAATTTCTCCACCAAAGATTCACCCTTGGAAACTGAAATACTACGATGGAGAGAAGGAGATACACCTGGGGATGTCAGACTTGGCACAGCTTGATCCCATTGTCGCCCTTAAGAATAAGGCATTTGCAAATGTGTTTTAGTCAGGGGCCTGGCCCTAGCTCAGCTCTTTAATTGGCTGTCTCCACAATGCTGTCAGACTCAGGATGTTGTAGTTCGAGTCCCACAACTCTCCACAGAGCCACACCTGCCCTGAAGACATTTGAGGAGGAAAAAAAAAATTCTTATTCCATTTTTTTCTAGAAAGGACTGGGAGTGGAAGGCAGGAACTTCAGGGAGAATGTTTTCTCAGGGCCCAGGCACAGAATACATGGTGAATGCGTGTGGTAGCCAAAGGAACTTGGACCACAAATTCAGTATTTGCCTCCAGACTGGAGCAGCCTTAGGAAAGGCCAGCTTCTGAGAAGGCCTAGCATTTAGCTGGACTTTCTCCTCTTAGAACTCACCCCCAACCTCTTCAGAGTTCGGGGGTGAGTTTTAAGAGGAGAAAGATCTTTTTATCTCATACTATAGCTTCAAAACCATCATTTCTACATGGAACACTGAATGCCTTCACTAGACTGGCGAATTGGGTCCCATAGCAGTAAAGGGGAAAGAAAGAGCCTTTCAAATTCTGCTGTAGCCGTGACCTGAGGTCCTGCCAAGCCTATTGAGTCTGAGGACTGAGATTC
>NW_004525089.1:16557-22022 GCF_000260255.1 Octodon degus
CTTATTCCACTGAGCCATCTCTCTGGCCCATGAAAGTTAATTTTTATGTAATTAAATTTTGTTTGTAATTTTTAAGGATATTAATAATTATCTATCTCCACTTGTTCTCTACATGGAACTCGATGGAAGAATTTTCAAAGAAATTATTTCTGAGGAGCCTCGACTGCTGGTGATGTATTCATGAATGCTTTCTCCTGTTGAACTGGGGAATGGAAGTTCTGTTGTGGGATGTCTAGCGGAAAAGGTTTAGGAGGGCCCCCTTCACCTAGGGCCTAGACCCACTCAGGAATTTCTCCACCAAAGATTCCCCCTTGGAAACTGAAACCTTACCGTGGAAAGAATGAGATACACCTGGGGATTTCAGGCCTGACACAGCTGGGTCCCATTGTGGTCGTTAAGAATAAAGGGCTGAGCAAGTGTGCTGTAATCAGGGGCCTGGCCCTAGCTCAGTTCTTTAAGTGGCTGCTTCCACAAAGCTGTCATCCTCATGTTGCTGTAGTTCGATCCCCAAAACACTCCAGAGTGCCACACCTGCCCTGAAGGCATTTGAGGAGCAAAAAAAAGAAGAAAAAAATCCTTATTCCATTTTTTTCTAGAAAGGACAGGGAGTGGGAGGCTGGAACTTCAGGGAGATTGTTTTCTCAGGGCCCAGGAGCGGATTACATGGTGAATGGGTGAGGTAGTCAAAGGAACTTGGACCACAAATTCACTGTTTGCCTCCAGACTGGAGCAGCCTTAGAACGGTCCAGCTTCTGAAAAGGCCTAGCATTTAGCTGGACTTTATCCTCTTAGAACTCACGTCCGATCTCTTTCAGATTTCGGGGGTGAGTTTTAAGAGGAGAAAGATCTCTTTATCTTGTACTATGGCTTCGAAACCATCATTTCTACATGGAACAGTGAATGCCTTCACTAGACTGGCGAATTGGGTCCCACAGCAGTAAAGGAAAAAGAAAGAGCCTTTCTAATTGTGCTGTACCTGTGACCTGAGGTCCTGCTGAGCCTATTGAGTCAGAGGACTGAGGTTCTGGAGTCTGTGTTTCAAATTCCTGTTCCTTGAGTCTTACCACAATTAAAATAAAATAATTAAAATTAATTTTTTTGGCAGAACCAGGAGTGGAACTCAGGCCCTAGCCCTTGCCAGGGAAGACCTTATTCCACTGAGCAATCTCTCTGGACAATTAAAATTAATTTTTAATTAATCACAGTTTGTTTATACTTTTTTAAGTGTATTAAAAAATATCCATCTCCACTTTTTCTGTACATGGAACTCGATGGAAGAATTTTCCATAAAACTATTTCCGAGGAGCCTCATCTTCTCTTGATGTATTCATGAATGCATTCTCCAGTTGAACTGGGGAACGGAAGTTCTGCTGCAGGATGTCTAGGGGAAAAGGTATAGGAGGGCCCCCTTTGTGTAGGGCCTAGACCCACTCAGGAATTTCTCCACCAAAGATTCCTCCTTGGAAAATGAAATCCTACAGTGGAGAGAATGAGATACACCTGGAGATGTCAGGCCTGGCACAGCTGGGTCCAATTGTGGCCCTTAAGAATAAAGGGCTGAGCAAGTGTGTTTTAGTCGGGGGCCTGGCCGTAGCTCTGTTCTTTAAGTGGCTGCTTCGACAAAGCTGTCAGCCTCACGTTGCTCTAGTTCGATCCCCACAACACTCCAGAGAACCACATCTGCACTGAAGGTGTTTGAGGAGAAAAAAAATCCTTATTCCGTTTTTTTTTTTTTTTCTAGAAAGGACAAGAGTGGGAGGCTGGAACTTAAGGGGGAATATTTTCTCAGGGCCCAGGTATGGATTACAGGGTGAATGGGTGAGGTAGCCAAAGGAACTTGGACCACAAATTCAATGTTTGCCTCCAGACTGGAGCAGCCTTAGGAAAGTCCAGCTTCTGAGAAGGCCTAGCATTTAGCTGGCCTTTCTCCTCTAAGAACTCAAAGAGTTTGGGGGTTAGTTCTGAGAGTAGAAAAATCTCTTCATCTCATACCATAGCTTCGAAACTGTCATTTCTACATGGAACACTGAATGCCTTCACTAGACTGGTGAATTGGGTCCCATAGCAGTAAAGGGGGAAAGAAAGAGCCTTTTGAATTCTGCTGTGCCCATGACCTGAGGTCCTGCCAAGGCTATTGAGAGGACTGAGATTCAAAAGGCTGTGTTTCGAATTCCTGTTCCTTGAGCCTTACCACAATTAAAATAAAATAATTAAAAACAATTTTTATTTGGCAGAACCAGGAATGGAACTCAGGCCCTTGCCCTTGCCAGGAAAGTCCTTATTCCACTGAGCCATCTCTCTGGCCCATTAAAGTTAATTTTTAAATAATTAAATTTTGTTTATAAATTTTAAGGATATTAAAAAATATCCATCTCCTCTTCTTCTCTACATGGAATTCGATGGAAGAATTTTCCATGAAACTATTTCCGAGGAGCCTCACCTACTGGTGATGTATTCATGAATGCTTTCTCCAGTTGAACTGGGGAACGGAAGTTCTGTTGGGGGATGTCTAGGGGACAAGGTTTAGGAGGGCCCCCTTCGCCTAGGGCCTAGACCCACTCAGGAATTTCTCCACCAATGATTCACGCTGGGAAACTGAAATCCTACCGTGGAGAGAATGAGATGCACCTGGGGATGTCAGGCCTGGCACAGCTGGGTATCACTGTGGCCCTTAAGAATAAAGGGCTGAGCAAGTGTTTTATTCTGGGGCCTGGCCCTAGCTCAATTCTTTAAGTGGCTGCTTCCACAAAGCTTTCAGCCTCAGGTTGCTGTAGTTCGATCCCCACAACACTCCAGAGAGCCACACCTGCCCTAAATGCTTTTGAGGAGCAAAACAACAACAAAAAATCCTTATTCCTTTTTTTCTAGAAAGGACTGGGATTGGGAGGCTGGAACTTCAGGGAGAAAGTATTCTCAGGGCCCAGGCATGGATTACATGGTGAATGGGTGAGGTAGCCAACGGAACTTGGACCACAAATTCAATGTTTGCCTCCAGACTGGAGCAGACTTACAAAGGTCCAGCCTCTGAAAAGGGCTAGCATTTAGCTGGACTTTCTCCTCTTATTGATATATGGACATGAAATTCCCAACCTGGCCTGAATGAGTTTGTGTTCTCTAAAACTGAAGAATGAATTTTATGAACAAATGAAGGCTGAAGGTAAAACTTTATTGGAAAAGAAAGCTTCTGTCAAAGAGGAACAGAATGGGGTCCCGAGTGGATTGCCCAGGAACCTGTCTCCTTCAGGTTATTTTTATAAGACAAAACCATGTAGGGCTAAGGTAAAAAACAAAGGGGTCCTGCTTAGGCAGATACAGGGTGGGACAAAACTATGGTCAACCAATTGGATTACAAGCACCATTTCTCAGGTTTAATTTATTAGGCCTAGGACCAAATGGGGTAGCAAGTCACGTAGCAAGTGGACGAACTTATCTGGTGGACTTAAGTTGATGATTCTTCCCAACTAATGAGCAATCCTGGATGCGAACTTTAGGGAAGTCAGCATTGGTTGATCTTTAGGTCTGGCTCACACCAGGAGCATCTCCCCAGTAAGCTGTCTGGTCTTTGTCATCCCCTTCGAGGGCCTGTCCCTGTGTAACTACCTACAATATTTCCATCTAACTCAGGCTGCCTGAAACATTAGAACTCACCTCTGAATTCTTTCAGATTTCGGAGGTGAGTTCTAAGAGGAGAAAGATCTCTTTTTCTCCTACCATAGCTTCGAAACCGTGATTTCTACAATGAACGGTGAATGCCTTCACTAGACTGGCAAATTGGGTTCTATAGCAGAAAAGTGGAGAGAAAGAACCTTGCGAATTCTGCTGTGCCTGTTACCTGAGGTCCTGCTTACCCTATTGTGTCAGAGGACTGAGATTCAGGAGGCTGTGTTTGAAAATCCTGTTCCTTGAGCCTTACCACAATTAAATTAAACTAATTAAAAATATATATATTTTGGTAGAACCAGGAATGGAAATCAGTCCCTTGCCTTTTCCAGGGAAGTGCTTATTCCACTGAGCCATCTCCCAGGCCCATTACAATTAATTTTTAAATAATTAATTTTTTTCAATTTTTAAGAAAATTTAAAAAATGCATCTGCATTTGTTCTCCAAATGGAACTCGATGGGAGAATTTTCCATGAAACTCTTTCCGAAGAGACTTGCCTGCTGTTGATGTATTCATGAATGCGTTTTCTAGTTTAATTGGGGAATGGAAGTACTGTTGTGGGCTGTGTAGGGGAAAAGGTTTAGGAGGGCCCCCTTCAGTAAATGCCTAGACACACTGGGGAATTTCTCCACCAGAGATTCCCTTTGGAAACTGAAATCCTAAGGTGGAGAGAAGGAGATACACCTGGGGATGTCAGGCCTGGCACAGCTGGGTCCCATTGTGGCCCTTAAGAATAAAGGGCTGAGAAAGTGTGTTTTAGTTTGGGGCCCTGCCCAAAGTCAGTTCTTTAAGTGGCTGCTTCCACAAAGATGTTAGCCTCAGGGTGCTGTAGTTTGATCCCCACAACACTCCAGAGAGCCACACCTGCCCTGAATGCATTCGAGGTGAAAAAAAAAAAAATTCTTATTCCATTTTTGCATTCTGAGCCAGCCAAAAAAAAAAAAAATGTAAAAAACCACTTCTGCCATTTTTTCATAGAAAAGACTAGTAAGCCTGCCCTAAATTCCTCATGTGGCATTTTTTAGGGGAGTTGAGTGGTGGTTATGCTGATTTTCTATGGAAGCCGACATAATTTGGAACCAGAAATTCAGTTTTACACTGGAGAACAGAAGAGACTTAGGAAGGCCCAGCTTCCGAGAATTCTTTTAATTTAGCTGAACTTTCTCCTCTTAAAACTCACTCTTCAAAGTCTGAGTTCTAAGAGCAGAAAGCCCTCTTCTTATCCTATCATAGAGTCAACACCATCAGTTATGCAATGATAAGTGAATGTTTTCTCTACACTGGCTCATTGTTGCCCTAGCTCTTTCTGAGCCTACTGTAAAGGAGCAGTGAGACACTGTATGCTGTGTTTCATATTCCCTTTTCTTGAATCTTACCACATCTACTCTGTAGGGAAGCTGAGCTAGCCAGAGAAAAAAACAATAAAAGCATATAAATAAATAAATAACAAAAATAAATAAATCCACCTCAACTTGTTCTGTACTTGGAACTCCATGGAAGAAATTTCAGTAATACCAATTCTCAGGAGACTCACAATGTGAAGACGTATAAATTAAAGCATTTGCCAGTTGAATTTGAAAGTTTGGGAAGTCCAGTTCAGGGCTATAGAGTGGAACTGGTTAAGGAGCCATATTCAAAAGTGCCTAAATGCTCTCTGTAATTTCTTTGCTAAGAATTAACACTGAGAAACACAAATCATGTGGATTAAAAATCAGATACACATGGAGAAATCAGGCCTTCCACAGCTGTGTCACATTTTGCCCTTTAAGGATAAAATTCTGAGCATGTGTGTTTCCAATTAGGA
>NW_004525089.1:22215-24267 GCF_000260255.1 Octodon degus
CCTTCCTCCATTTTTAAATGAAAAGACTTAGGAGGCCCAAACTTCTTCTTGCAGATATTTTTCAGGGGACTGTGTTGGTGGACTGTTGTACCTCAAAAATCGAATGACAATGAGGCAAGTCCAAAAGTTAAAAGAAGTACTGAGTTTTAGCTGGTACCTAGCGGCAACACCCGGCCCACTGTGCCTAATTGTGCCCCGAGCATTGACAAGGGTCAATATTTAAGCTTGAAAACCGCAAAAACAGGGAAGGGGAAAAGGGCAATACATGGCAAGGTCATTAGTTCATTGGGTGGATCTATTGAGTGGGGTTGCTGAGTTGGCAAACACACAGAGTTCATCAAGATAAGGCTTGGGGTACAGAGGTCTGTCAGGTCATAGGGGTGAGGGAGTTGTGAGGGGTAGATTCATACAAAAGAGGACCATGTTGCGGTTAGAAGGGCAACAAAATGGAGTCAATTTTGTCAGGGTATAACATTCCCCACTGGTTTTAAGGGGGTGAGTCAAATCATTGACTCACTAGTTCTGTACTAGGAATAAGTTCCCAGCCTTGGTTTTATATCATCATTATTTGTAAGCTAGAGCTCATGTAGTGTATATCACCCTATTACTTATTCAAAGTCCAACATTTTAGAGCAGCTGACATGGTTTATTAAAATGGTGCACACAGAATAGGATGGCGGCGCTTTGATCAGGTTATATTAAATTATTTTAACATGGGTCCCATTGTCAATCTATTTCAACAGCAAGGAATGCTAGTTAACAACAAAGTCTGAGTATTTGGATTTTTAGGACTCTAGAACAGGCAATATGTCCCGTGTCCCCACTGGTTTTTGTGCCACTTCTTGGGCTGTAATATCAGCGAGGGAGTTTGACAGTTTACTATAAGTTTTTCTAACTATACTTATAATTATCTCTAAATTTTGAGTATATATGATAATCAGATTAATATCTTATTATTACTGTCAATATTTTAAGTTTGGCATATTTTCCTAGTTACACTTGTGTTTACTATCAGTATGAAATACCTGAGTTAAATCAAAAATCAACCAGGCTAACTTAATTTACTTATCATGAAATATACAATAGTTAGATTAAATCAATGTCCCATTCAGTTTTGGATATGACTGCTATTGTAAGCAAAGAGCACTATGGAGGGATTTATCCTTTTCCATTGGTTCTGAGTTTTATGTTTTAAAAACAAGGCCTAGATTTATCTATATGCCCAAAGCTATTGCACACTTTTTAAATTGACAGGATTGTATCTATATATGAACAATATATCTCAATTATAGCTAAAATAAGATGATAACTGGAATAAATGTCAGGGTTGGAGAAAGGCAAAGACATCTGTGTCAATATCCAGCAATGGGCTGGGATTATCCCTATAGTCATGATTACTCAGGGCTCCTCCATGGAGATGACAGGTAGAGATGTCAGTCTGGCCAGAGGGAGGAGGCAGACCCAGGGCCCTTTAGGCCTACTGGACCATCTGAGAAGGTGAGTCTGAGTGCTAGGGCCTCCACCTCAGAGTGCAGTCTCACTCCTAGTGGCTGCCTTGGCAGTCAGGGCATGGCTTGTGGATCTCTTAAGGCAGTTCCTCTTACAATGGCTTAGCTTTTGATAGCAGTAGTACGTGAATCTCATTGTCACTGAGCTCTTCTTGGAGGCCAGAGAATCAGACTTAGGGTTGTTTTGAGGCCACAATAAAGGCAGTTATTTTTGGTCTTTTTGCTTTTTCTCCCTGGTTCTTTTCCAGTTTTAATTATAAGACATTGTTTTCTTAGTGTCTTATGTTTTTTTTTTATCAGAAGGGTGTTTATCCTTTTCTGATAAATAGCTGAAATTTAATAACTGAAGGTATGGTCTTAGTTTCTTTTAGACCTTCAAGAATACATACTAGAAAATCTCCTGCCTGGCTATTAGGCCAGCAAGGGTCTGACTGCTTGGGCTCCAGTGGGAGCAGGTAGTTCCTGTTACAGCTAAACCACAATGGCCTGGTTGTTTATCTTTTGGTTGTTTAAGATTAACAATATGACATTTACTTTATTTTTT
>NW_004525089.1:28882-32256 GCF_000260255.1 Octodon degus
AAAAAAGCCTTAAGTCTTTAACTTATCTCTTATCCAATTAAATGATAACTAAACTTAGGAGAAAAGGTCAATTGTTTTTCTTACACTTAAATGTTTTGGTCCCATAAGTGTGTTGCTTTTGGAGATAGCTCCTTCTAGTGTCATCCAGAAGCCGGTTCTCTCCATTGTGTCTCAGGTTTAGTCTCCTGAAGGAGACCTGCCCAGAACACTAAGCCGGGACATGGTTGTTATGTGTGTCCTCCTGGACGGGCATAGTTCTTCTTTGTCTCATCTGACCCAGAGACAGGGTATGTGTCCTCTTCTAGAATGACATTTCTGTCTTTGGCATTAACAAATGCTCATTTTCTAAGGACTCTACTTAGCTGGAACAATCAGAGTGTTTTATAATTTTACACGCCTTTAAAAAGGAAAGTGCAGACAGGTAGGAAAGCTAGGAGTAAAGTCAAAGAAAGGAAACTGAAACAGATCAGGCCTGACATTCACTCTAGCATGTAGAGGGGGATCAGAATCAGTCTATCCCAGTGAAACCTGTCCTCCAAGTCTTTAAGAATGGTTGCTGACCTAATGTCATTTAACTAGCAAAAGGAGTCCAGTTTTTTTATATACAGGCGTAGGTTTTCTAAGTTTAAGCTGGCTAAAGTTTTGATTTACAGAAGTTTACATAAAACCCATTGGGAAGCTTATTAACTTTACCCTCTCTATTGTTATTGTCCAAAATTGCACAAGGAATACCAGTACATTTAACTAGTTCAGATGTAGCATAGACAAATATAAAATAGTCATAAAATGTCTCATTAAAGAAATGTCATAACCTTATGACAATTATATGTTTTAGTTTAATTTTCCAACACATTTTGACCAATATTTTAACAATTACATAATTAATTTATCTGTGTACCAGCTGGTAGGTGGAACAAGCAGTTTCTGAGGGTGATAGTCGAGAGTCATAACCACTTCTTATCAGTTGGAATTGCCAGTGTGACCAGGTGGAATTAGACAGTTGTCTGGGAATGGTGTCCAGAACAGCAAACCTTGAGTCATTTCAAGGGGTCAGCAATGGATGGTGGAATATGTCAGCTCTGAGTTCTGGATGTAAGTATATTGGCCAGGGTGGCCTGGAGGTTTGAAGATGAACTGTCTGAGAAACTGGGCTAAAGAGGGGTTAAATGACCCCAAATGTTATTTACCTTTTTTATCTTTAACATAATCTGTATTTTCCAAAGGAGAGGTTGGGTCCAAATCTCTATTTTCATGGCTGTCATTTAAAAGCTTGACATCAGTTTTTAATAGTTTTTCTTTGACTTTGTATACTGCTGCAAGCTGTTGCCGATCACTCACTCTCATTATTCTTCGAGCTTTAAGACTTTTTGCTGAGGCTTGTTTTGTTTTTATCCATATTGGATTGGCTCCAAGTATCTGGATGGACATGTGGGTCCAAAAATGATACGGCGATGACCTGAGCTGTGGAAGAACAAAAATGCCTTCAGGAGGCCAAGAGACATTAAAGGAGGGCCATTTAAGTTCACAAAAAAGTTTACAATTTGTCAGGAACTACAGGTTTTCTGAATCCCTTTTGCTCCTTCTCTGAAATCTTAAAAACATTTGTCCCATGATGGTTGGGGACAGACAAAGAAAGACAGACAACATAAATAGACCAAATAAAACCAAAACCAAATAACAGGCACCCAAATACCAAACAAATAGACCTAAAGGGGGCTCAAACATGCATGGAAAACAAATCCCCTGATCAAAACCAAATTTGCAGGGGTATCAAGTAGGGGTAGGGATATCAGGAACCAAATCCACACATGAGACTTGAACAAACCCAAACAAACAGACCCAAATGGGCCCAAACAAACAGACACAAATGAGTCCAAACAAATCTTGCATTTAAAACAAACCCCCTGATCAAAACCAAATTTGCAGGGGTATTAGGTAGGGGTAGGGGTATCAGGAACCAACTCCACACAAGAGGTACAAAAGGAAAATGGAATAGCCCAAACCAAATCTCAAAAAGTAAATAGACTAGCCTACACAAAATCTCAAAGAGAGAGAAGTGAAAGGAAAGGTCGACGCTGCGGCAGCTAGCCCCCTACAGTCAGTGTAACCAAATCTGTAGGGGTAGGAAGAAAACAGACCAGCCCAAGCAAAACAGACTGGTCCAAACTAAATCTCAGGAGAAACCTAAATTGGAAGGCATCCCTTCCGCTCACCGGAGGGCGTCCCCTCCGCCTACTGGAGGGCATTTCCTCCCCTAAGTTTGGCCGCTGAAATAAATGTGCACTCTTACCTTGTTGGCACCTTGTGATGTTAAATGGGAGAGTTGAGTTACTGTGGGGATCCCGGACGAGCCCCCAAATGTTGTAGCTCAAAAATCGAATGACAATGAGGCAATTCCAAAAGTTAAAAGAGGCGCTTTATTTTAGCTGGTACCCAGCGGCAACACCCTGCCCAAAGTGCCTAATTGCGCCACGAGCATTGACAAGGGTCAGTGTTTGAAAACCACAAAAACAGGGAAGGGGAAAAGAGGAATACATGGCAGGGTCATTAGTTCATTGGGTGGATCTATTGGGTGGGGGTGCTGAGTTGGCAAGCACACAGAGTTCATCAAGATAAGGCTTGGGGTACAGAGGTTTGTCAGGTCATAGGGGTGAGGGAGTTGGGAGAGGTAGACACATACAAAACTGGACCATGTTGAGGTTAGAAGGGCAACAAAATGGAATCAATTTTGTCAGGGTATAACATGGACATGGTGAATTCTGGGGGAGCCAAAGGAATTTGGAAGCAGAAATTCAGTTTTACATTGGATTCTGGAACACACTTAGGAAGGCCCAGCTTCCGAAAATGCTTATCATTTAGTGGGACTTTCTCCTCTTAGAACTCACGCTTCAAACTCTTAGAGTTAGAAGCATGAGTTTTAAGAGGAGAAAGCCCTCTTCTTATCCTATCATAGACTCAAAGCCATCAGTTATACATGGACAAGTGAATGTTTTCACTAGAATTACACATTGTTGACCGAGGTCTTTCTGAGCCTACTGTATAAGAGCACTGAGTCTCTGTATCCTGTGTTTCTAATTCCCTTTCCTCAAGTCATACTGCACCTGCTCCAAAGGCAACCTGAGGCAACCAGAGAAGAAGAAAATGAAAAAAAATATATAAATAAATAAATCCATCACAACTTGTTCTGTACATGGAACTCAATGGAAGAAATTTTAATGATACTATTTCTGAGGAGACGTGAACTTTGGTGATATATAAATTAAAGCTTTTGCCAGTTGAATTTGGGCCTCGAAGTCCTCTTGAGTGCTGTACAGGGGAATTGGTTAACGAGCGCACATCTTGACAAGGTGCCTAAAAGCTCTCTCTAACTTCTC
>NW_004525089.1:32721-34356 GCF_000260255.1 Octodon degus
GGGGGGGAGAATTCTTCTGCCATATTTTCATAGAAAGAACTCAGAGTCCAGAACTTCTTCATGTAGAGGTTTTTCAGGGGACTGGCATGGTCAACATGGTGATTTTCTAGGGGAGCCAAAGGAATTTGGAAGCAGAAATTCAATTTTACACTGGATAACGGAACAGACTTAGAAAGGCCCAGTTTCTGAAAATGCCTAGCAATTAGCTAGACATTGTCCTCTTAGAACTCACGCTTCATACTCTACTCTAAGAGTTTGAAGCATTTGTTCTAGGAGGAGAAAGCCCTCTTCTTATCCTATCATAGAGTTAAAACCATCACTTATACATGGACAAGTGAATGCACCCCCTAAACTGGCATGTTGTTGACCAAGCTCTTTCTGAGCCTATTTTATCAGAGTGCTGAGTCTCTGTATGCTGTGTTTCAAATTCCCTTTCTTTGAGTCTTACCAGACTTGCTCTGAAGGCAACGTGAGCCAGCTGGAGAAAAAAAATACATACATAAAATATAAATATATAATTCAATAAAAAAATCCACTTCAACTTGTTCTGTACATGGAAATCAATGGAAGAAATTTGAATGATACTATTTCTGAGGAGACTCGCTCAGTTTTGAAAGATTAATTAAAGCCTTTGCCAGTTGAATTTGTGTCCAGAAGGCCTGCAGAGGCTTGTACAGGAGAACTGCATAATGAGTGCTCATCTTCCCAAAGTGCTAAAAGCTCTCTGTAACTTTTCCGATAAGAATTCACACTCAGAAACACAAGTCATGTGGTTTAAAGAATCAAATGCACATGGAGAAGTCAGGCCTTCCACAGCTGTTTTGCATTGTGGCCATTAAGGACAAAGGGCTGAGCATGTGTGTTTCTAACATGGACCTGCTCTTTAGCTCAGTTGTTTAAGTGGTTTCTTCAATAAAGCAGTCAGCCTCAGATTGCTGTGGTTCCATCCCCACAACTCCAGCCACCCAAACACATCCTGAAGTCACTCTGAGCCAACCAAAAAAAAATGCCCTCTGCTATTTTTTCAGAGAAAGAACTGTAAGTCCTAAACTTCTTCCTGTAGATTTTCTGGGGACTGGCATGGTGACACGGTGAACTTCTTGCTGAATCAAAGGAATTTGGAACCAGAAATTCAGTTTTACACTGGATACCTGAACAGACTTAGGAAGGCACATTTTATAAAAATGTGGAGCATTTAGCTAGACGCTCTCCTCTTAAAACTCAAGCTTTGACCTCTAAGAGTTCCAAGTGTAAGTTCTAAGAGGAGGAAGACCTCGTCTTATCGTATCATAGAATCAAAACCATCAGTTATTCATGGAAAAGTGAATGCTTTCCCTAGACTTGCACATTGCTTACTGAGCTCTTTCTGAGCCCATTGTATCACAGCACTGAGTCTCTGTATGCTGTGTTTTGAATTCCCTTTGCTCAAGTATTACCACACCTGCTCCAAAGGCAACCTGAGCCAGCCAGAGGGAAAAAAATAAAAATATATAAATACATAAAATAGAAATACATAATTAAATAAAAAAATCCACCTCAACTTCTTCTGTACATGAAACTCAGTGGAAGAAATTTCAATGATACTATTTCTGAGGAGACTCGCACAGTGGTGATGTATTAATTAAAGACTTTTCC
>NW_004525089.1:34853-36528 GCF_000260255.1 Octodon degus
AAATTCAGTTTTACACTGGATACCGGAACAGACTTAGAAAGGCCCAGTTTCTGAATATGCATAAATTTTAGCTGGAATTTCTCTGCTCAGAACTCACACTTCGAACTCTAAGTATTCGAAGCATGAGTTCTAAGAGGAGAAAGCCCTCTTCTTATTATATCATAAAGTTCAAAGCATCAGTCATACATGGACACGTGAATGCTTTCACTAGACTGGTGCATTTTTGACCAAGCTGCTTCAGAGCCTATTGTATCAGAGCACTGAGTCTCTGTATGGTATGTTTAGAATTTCCATTTCTTGAGTCTTACCACACCTTCTCTGAAGGCAACTTGAGGCAGTAAGGGAAAAAAAAAACACAAAGAAAGAAAGAAAAAATAAAAATGAATAAAGAAAGGAAGAAATCCACCTCAACTTGTTCTGTACATTTAAATCGATGGAAGAAATTTCAATGATACTATTTCTGAGGAAACTCACATGGTGGTGATGTATAAATTAAAGTGTTTTCCAGTTCAAATTGATCCTATAAGTCCTGTTGGTGGCAGTACAGGGGAACTGGTTAAAGATCGCACATATTCCCAAAGTGCCTAAAAGCTTTCTGTAATATTGCTGCTAAGAATTCACACTCAGAAAAACAAATCATGAGGTTTAAAGAATCAGATACACATGGAGAACTCAGGCCTTCCACAGCTTTGTCGTATTTTGGCACAGCAGGTTCAACCACAAGGGCAGCAGCAGGAAGGAGATGATCACAGCAGGCAGACCCAAGCCAGGCACAACTGGATAAAACCAAACTTTGTAGATTTGCACCTGAACTTCAGTACATGCTAAGGTTATAACTGCAACAAAGATCTACAACGAAGGTCAAAAGACAGTTCTACACAAAATGATGAGAAGGAACAAAATACAATCTCAGAACCCAATCCCACCCATAACAAATGCAGAGGACACTAACACAGAACAAATAGGGAATCACACAGCTGAAAGCAATGAATCAAGGGCTTCTGAAATAAAGAAAAAGATGCAGAAAGGTATAGAGGAACTAAGATTGGAAATAAAAAAAGAAATCTCTGAATTAATAGCATAAGCAGTAAAGAATCAAATGCAGAAAAATATGGAGGAAACACAAAAACCAACAAGAAAAAGTGCAGAGGAAACTAACTCGGCTCAAATGTATGAATTAATAGTGTCCATAGTAAATAAGCAAGAGAAGAAAGTTATAGAATAACTCAGAGTGCAATTCTATTCTGAAATAAAAATGAATTCTCAGAACTCATAGAATCTAAAGTAAAGAAGCAACTACAGAAACATAGGGAGGAAACCCAATCTGGAAAAAAAAAAAAAAAAAAAAAAACACTGCAGTAAAAGAATTTATACCTGCTTCTAAAGAAGACATTGATAAAAAAATAGAGGAGATTAGAAAAATGATGGATTCCTCGAATGAGCAGTACAGGAAAAAGTAGAGCACATGAAGCAGAGTCAAAAACATATAGAGGAAAGTAAAATTTCAGTGACAAGCTTGCAAAACCGTTTAAGTGAAAGTAAAGACAGCGATTCAGATCTTGAAAATGCTGGTGCAGCTAGTGAAAAGGTAAGAAAGGATCTGTTAAAAACAATCAGAATGCAGGAAAGAATAATCCATCACTTGCAAGATGATGCAAAGATGAACAATGTGAGA
>NW_004525089.1:40129-40747 GCF_000260255.1 Octodon degus
AAACCATATCAATAGAGTGAAATATATCAACCACATAATCATCTCCATTGATGTAGAAAAGGTTTTTGACAAAGTCCAACACTCATGCATGTTCAAAGTCCTACAGAAAATAGGAATAGATTGTCTCTACTTCAATCTGGTTAAAGACATTTATGAAACCCCAACAGCTAACATAATCCTAAATGGGGAAAAACTGAAATTGTTTACTCTTAGATATTGTAAAAGACAAGGATGTCCTCTACAACCACTCCTATTCAATATAGTTCTGGAATCAATAGCTACAGCCATTAGACAAGAGAAAGAAAAAAGAAAAGGAATAAGAACAGGTAAAGGAAAAATTAAATTATCTTTATTTGCAGATGGCATGATACTTTGTGGGGAAGACCTAAAAAACTCCACCAAGAATCTACTAGAATTAATACAGAAATTCAGTAGCATAGCAGGTTATGAAGTCAATACTCAAAAGTCAATAGCATTCCTGTACAGAGACAACAAACACACTGTGAGGGAAATTATAGAAACTGTACCTTTTATAATACCACCAAGGTAAATGAAATACCTCTGAATTCATCTAACTAATGAAGTCAAAGATCTTCTCAAGGAAAATTACACCACTCT
>NW_004525089.1:47710-51409 GCF_000260255.1 Octodon degus
AGAGGATTTCAGAAAATGGAAAGATATTCCATGCTCCTGGATAGGAAGAACCAACATTGTGAAGATGGCCATACTTCCAAAATTGCTGTACAGATTTAATGCAATCCCTATCAGACTACCACTGATATACCTCACAGAGCTAGAGAAATCATTCCTAAAATTTATCTGGAACCAGAAAAGACCTAGAAGAGCAAATGCTATCCTGGGCAATAAAGACAAGGCAGGAGGCATTACAATTCATGACTTGAAATTATACCACAAGGCTACTGTGATAAAATCAGCATGATACTGGCAACAAAATAGACCCAAGGATCAACAGAATAGATTGTAAGACACTGAAGCCCCTACAAACACACTAAGCCATCTTATCTTTCACAAAGGGGCCAAGCATTCTCACTGGAAGAAAGATAGCCTCTTTAAGAAATGGTGCTTGAAAAAATGGCTGTCTACATGCTGAAAATTCTAATTGATTCAAGTCTATTACCATACATTAAGCTAAAGTCAAAATGAATTAAGTATCTAAACAATACAGCAGAGACACAATCTTCTGGAATAGATAGTAGGAGGAACTCTTGAAGACATAGGGGTATCCAAAGACTTCATGAATAGCAATCAAATCACAAGGGAAACAGTTGAAAGCATTAACAACGGGGACCTGCTCTTACTGAGACATTATTTTCACGTTAAAAGAAATTACCAACAAAATGAAAAGGCAATGTAGAAATTTGGAAAAAATAATGATAAATAAATACTCAGACAAAGGTCTGCTCTCTAGAATTTATAAAGAACTAAAAAACACTAAGGCCCCAAAATTTAAAGACCCAATCCAGAAGTGGGCATCTGAGATGAACACATGCTTCTCAGAGGATGAAATTAAAGAAGCAAATAAATACATGAAAAAATGCTCCACATCACTAGCCATCTGTGAAACACAAATTAAAACAACATTGAGATATCATCTCACCCCAGAAGGAAAGGCTATCATAAAGAAATCACCCAATAACAAATGTTGGAGAGGCTGTGGGGAAAAAGGAAAACTTCTCCACTGCTGGTGGGAATGTAGACTGGTGTAACCATTATGGAAATCAGTATGGAGAATCCTTAGAAAAGTTGAACTGGAAATCCCATTTAAATCAGCTATTCCTCTACTGGGAATTTTCCCAGAGTATCTGAAAACATCATATCATACTGATATATGTGTGCCTATGTTTATAGCAGCACAATTTGTGATAGTCTAATCTTGGAAACTACCATGATGCCCATCACCTGAGGAATGGTTGAAAACGATGTGGTATTTTTAGACAATGGAGTATTATTCAGCTATTAAGAATGATAAACTCAAAGCCTTCATATTGAAGTGGATGCCACTTGAACATATACTCATAAGTAAAATAAACCAGACACACATGTGTAAGTATCATATAGTTTCCCTAGTATAAGAACTCAAAAGAAGAAATACAAATAGAAAGGTATAATACAAGTAGATGGGAAACAGGATCTCGAGGACTAACTAATGAAGAGAGGAAAGGAGAAGAGTTAGGAAATATGAAAATATCAAGACATACAGTTATATGTAGAGAATGGACAAGCAATGATCCCGAGAATCTCCAGTTTTTTGAATCTAGCAGTTCTCACCCTGACTAAATAGATATACTTATATCTGTGAACTAGGCAACTGCACTGCGGATGGTACACTGTAATAGTAGTTTTATGCTTGAAATGCCTGTCATTCTGGTCTTCTGAATACGGGCTGCTTGTGATGACATGCCAGTTGCTGCTATGATGTCTCTTGGATAGATTGCTGTTCAAAAAGTAGGGGGTGGTGAATGAAAGCAAAGGACAGGAAAAGGAGTATTGTGGGACTGTCCTGCTTCAAGGTTGTATATGGTGAGATTTTTGGACTTATGCGTAAACATAAGAAGTATATAATTCTTTTTGCCTATTTTAAAAATATATTCTAATTTTAAATGTTTTTTTTATCATATTATGTAGGGACTTAAAGTTCAACATACCAATACTTGATGAAAAATACCTGTTCCATATTATGCCTAAGATGTTTGATATGCAAACAGATAGTGAGGTTAAGCTTAACAGCTTAAGTTGTAAGGTAATAAGAATAAGCTTGTCTTCTGGATGGTTAACAACCTAAGTTTGCAGATCAAAATTAGATGAAAAGGAGGGCTGCAAGGAAAGCCAACATTTTGGCCCTAGTGTTCCAAGGTCAATTAAGACTCAGGACATATGAGAACTTGTACTGTAACATCATGCAACTTGGTAGTGTCCCAAATTTTCTGATTAATGAGATTATGGGGCCAAAGAAGAAAGTGATTGATGATTTAGTTCGTCCCTCAGGAGAGTCACAAGGAGAGAAAACGTTCTCTCAGGCTTTCACAGAGAGCACATTGGCCAAGCAATGGCCGTGACTCATCCACATAGCTGACACTGACAATCTGAGGTACAAGATGTCAAGATAAATTCTGAGGGGATTTCACTGACCTTATCAGACCCAAAAGCTACAACTCTTGTTGCATAGGTCCTGCTTTACATTGATCTTAACCATCCAGCCAAAAAGTATAAAAATGAAATATAAGAAGTAAATCTTTGCTGTTATGTTAAGCTGTAGGGACTTAGGTCAACAATTTCTGACATTGCCAGTGAAGTGGAAGAACCAATACCATTATGGAACTAATACTATTATGGACTACTGAACTCTTTTAGATTATTTTGCTGAGTGAACACACCTATAATATTCAAATAACACAACTCAGCCAGAAAAGGGGATGCAGATAAGTGTCCATTTGGTATTTGTGTATTCAAAATGCTTAGAATAGGGATATAGTTACATTCTCTTAATGAATAGAGGGATTTGTTCTAACAACATTTATAAATAGAATATCATGTCCGCATCCTGTGCAGAAACTAACCTCTAGGAAGAATGTATGCAATGTGTTAATTATGGAAACTGTCCTACAATTTGGTTTGAAACTGTCTCTTTGCTATTTGTTTCTCAATTAAATTATGGGAGAAAAGCATACTACCTTTTAGAAACTCAAATCTTATGGTGGAAGTCATCAGATTGACATTGATAAGTCAGTTGTTAAACAGGTGTCTCACATTGCTGCCCTTAACAATAAGATGATGAGAGAGAGTGCTTCTAATGGCAGACTACCCATTAGCTCAGTTCTTGAAGTGCGTGCTTAAACAAAGCATTCATTCTCAGGGTGCTGAGTTTCAATATCCAGATATTAAGGCAGTCCACACCTGCACTGAAAGCAAAACAAGGTAATCTAAAAAGAAAAAACAACAAGGAAAAAAGAAACTCTTCCTCCATTTTTCCATATAAAGATGCAGGAACCCAGATTTTCAGGTATATTTTCTCTGAGAAGACTGTGGGTAGGACATGGTGAATTACTGGGGCATTCAAAGGCATTTGGAACCCGAAGTTCATTTTTTCACAGGATACAGAAACAGACTCAGGAAGGCCCAGGTTCACAAAATGCCAAGTAATTAATTGGACTTTGCCTATTTAGAAATCACTCTTAGAAACACAAATCAAAATGTGGATGTAATCAGATATCAAAAGACAAGTTAGAGGGCTGGAGAGATGGCTCAGTGGTCTAGAGCACCTACTTGGAACAAGCTTGGCAAGGCATCAGGGACCGCGGTTCAATCCCCCAGCACCACATGCCAGCCAGCCCT
>NW_004525089.1:51649-59522 GCF_000260255.1 Octodon degus
CATTGCATGAGTTTTGTTAGTGCCTACTGAATCAGGGGCATGAGCCTCAGGATGCTATGGCATGAATTCCATTTTCCTCTGGCCTTACCACACATGCCCTGTAGTCAACATTAGCTAGACTGCAAGCCCCCCAAAAATCACTTTGGTTGTTATTTGAAATAACACAGAACATAGATCTTCTGGTATACTTTTTCAGAGGATACTTGTGAAGTGGACACAGAGAATTTCTGGGGTCCTCAAAGAAATTTGGAACCATAAATTACATTTTTCACTGGACACAGGAACAGACTGAGGAAGGCCCAGCTTCCTAAAATGCCTAGAATTTAGACAGATTTGTCCACTTAAAATTCACTCTTAGAAATACAGTTCATATGGTGGAAAGATTCAGATGTACATGGATGAGTCAGGCCTTACACTGGTGTCTCCATTTTGGCCCTTAATA
The DNA here is from genome assembly GCF_000260255.1 of Octodon degus. Classification (NCBI taxonomy): domain Eukaryota; kingdom Metazoa; phylum Chordata; class Mammalia; order Rodentia; family Octodontidae; genus Octodon; species Octodon degus. Next base: position 52,092 of record NW_004525089.1, read on the forward strand.
AGAAAAGGATGAGAAAGTGTGTTTCTAGTTTGGGTCTGTCCATTACCTGAGTTTTTCAATGCCTAGTGTATCACAGATTTGATGTTCAGGATGCTATGGTTAGAGTCCACTGTTCCTCAGGCCTTGCCATGCATACCCTTAAGGCAATGTGAGCCAGCCTCCTCACAACACAAAAAAATATCCTTCTGCCCTTTTTCATATAAAGACCTGTGTGCATGGATTTTCTGGTACACTTTTTCTGAGGAAATTGGCTAAATGGAAATGATGAATTACTGGGAAACCCACAGGAAGTTGGAACAGGATATTCACTTTTTCAATTGATACAGGAGAAGATTGAGGAAGGATCAGCTTCCCAAAATGCCTAGAAATTAGCTGGACTTTGTCCACTTGGAATTCACTCTCAGAAATACAAAAAAAATAATGTCGAAGGAATTACATTTACATGAACAAGTCAAGACTTATACAGGTTTCTCATGTTGTAGTCCTGAACAAGAAAGAATGAAAAAGTGTGTTTCTAATTTGGGGTAACAATCATGTAAGTTTTTCTTTGCCTACTCTATCAGTGGAGTAAGCATCTGTATGCTATGGTTCCAATCCCATGTTCCTCAGGCCTTGCCACCCATGACCTGAATGCAATCAGAGCTAGCCACCCTCTCACAAATAAATAAATAAATGAAAAACAACTTTTGTCTTTTCTCAAAATAAAGAACTGAGATCTCAGATCTTCACATTACTTTTTCCAAAGAGATGTGTGGGGTGTACCTGGTGAATGTCAGGGGTAATCAAAGGAATGTGCAACCAGAAATACATTTTTTTACTAGATACAAGAACAGACATAGGAAGGACTCTGTTCCCAAAATGCCTAGAATTTAGCTGAACTTTGTCCATCTGAAACTCACTCTTGGAAACACAAATCTTACCATGCAAGGAATCAATTATACATGGATTATCAGTCCTTAGACAGTTGTCTGCAATTGTAACCCTTAACAATGAAGTGATGAGAAAGTGTGCTTCTTATGGGAGCCTGCCCATTAGCTGTTGTTTAAGTGCCTGCTTAAAAAAATCATGCAGTGTCAGGGTCCTGAGTGTCAATATTTAGATACTCAAATCAGTCCACACTTGTGATGAAGCCAAACTGGGCTGATAAAAAAATATCTCTTCTGCCCATTTTCCATGTAAAGAACTAGGAGACTGGATCTCTGGTACACTTTTTCTGAGGACAGTGTGGGGATGGACATGGAGAATTGCTTGTATACCCAAAGGGTTTTGGTACCTGACATTTATTTTTTCACTGGATACTTGAACAGAATTAGGAAGGACCAAGTTCCCAAAATTTTACAATTTAGCTAGATTTTTCCACTTTGAACTCACTCTTAGAAACACAAATAATATGGTGTAAGGAATCAGATAGACATGGACAGCTCACACCTTGCACAAGTGTCACCCATTGTGTTCCTTAACAAGAAAGGGATGAGAAACTCTGTTTCTAATTTGAGTGTGCACATTACCTGAGCTTTTCAGTGCCCAGTGAATCAGAGGTGTGTGCCTCAGGATGATATGGTTAGAGTCCACTGTTCATGAGGCCTTGCCATACATACCCTTAAGGTAATCTCAGGCAGCCTTTCCTCACCCACACACCAAAAATCCTTCTGCACTTTTTCAATATAAAGAACTGGGACCTTCTGATATATGTTTTTTGTGGAGACTGGCAGGGTAGACATGGTGAATTATTGGGGAACTGAAAGGAACTTGGAACCGGATATTCAGTTTCTCAGTGAATACAGGAAAAGACTTAGAAAGGTCCACCTTCCCAAAATGCCTCGAATTCAGCTGTAATTTGTGCACATAGATTTCACTCTTAGAAACTCAAATCATATGGTGAAAGGAATCAGATATACATGGATAAGTCAGGCCTTAGATAGGTGTCTCACACTGTAGCCCTGAAAAATAAGGTGATGAGAAATGGTGCTTCTATTGGGGGCCTATCCATTAGGTCAGTTGTTTAAGTGCCTGCTTAAACAAAGCAGTCATTCTCAGGGTGCTGAGTTTCAATACCCAGATACTCAAAGCTGTCCACAACTGCACTGAACACAAACTGAAGTAATCAATAATAGAAAAAGAAAAAGAGAAAAGAAAATAAAAAAACTCTTCTTATGTTTTTCCACATAAAGAAGTGGGAGGATGGATCTTCAGGTATATTTCTCTGAGGAAACTGTGCTGGTTGACATGGTGAATTGCTGGGCTACCCAAAGGGTTTTGGGACCTGAAATTCATTTTTTACTGGATACAGGAACAGACTTAGGAAGGCCCAGGTTCCCAAAATGCTAGAATTTAGCTTGACTTTGTCAAAATGTGGATGGAATCAGATATCCAGTGACATGTCAGGCCTTAAACAGCTGTCTACCACTGTGGCCCTTAAAAAGAAAGAGATGAGAAACTGTATTTCTAATTTGGATGTGCCCTTTACATGAGTTTGCTCTGATTAAGTACCTACTTAATAGTGGTTGTGAGCCTCGGGATGCTATGGTTCAAATTCCCTGTTCCTCAAATTCCCTGTTCCTGTTCCCTGTTGCCTTACCACACATGCCCTGAAGTCAACTTTAGCCAGCACACAAGTATTCCAAAAAACCCTTTGGTCATTATTTGAAATAAAGAACACAGAGCGCAGATCTTCTTGTATACTTTTTCAGAGGAAACTTGTGGGCTGGAAAAAGTGGATTTTTGGGGTCCTCAAAGGAATTTGGAACCATAACAGAGTGAGGAAGGCCCAGCTTCCCAAAGTGCCTAGAATTTAGATGGATTTGTCCACATAAAACTCACTCTTAGAAATACAGGTCATATGGTGGAAGGAATCAGATGTACATGGATGAGTAAGGCCTTACACTGTTGTGTGGTATTGTGGCATGTTCTGACCCATGGGGTAGTCAACAAGGACCCTAGAGAGGGGAGTTGGGATGAGAAGGGAAAGGATACACAAAGAATGGGGACAAGACAGGATTCTGATCAAGTCCCATTTATTCAGGGGAGGTGCTGGGTATATATAGGGGGTGTAGAAATGAGGAAGTCTTGGCTCTAGGGGATCAACAGGTACCTAGGCAATGGGGGAAGGTGTCACCTCTGGGCCATAACACGTGATTTACGGGGAATGGGCAAGGTGAGAAGGACCATAAACTTAACTCAGCAGGGGAATAGAAACTTAAGAAAATGGCTGAAACTATTATAAAATGGATACCAGTTAATGACTTCCCACAGATCCCTCTTTTTACTTTAACTCCAAAGGCCATTACTCCTTGAGGGGACTGTGCCTGTCTTGGGTCAAGATGCTTTTACATGGAGCAAAACCAGACCTTTCCCATCATAGGAAAGCAGGGCAGTGGAAGGCCCAGTTTTTGTCTTAGGTGTCAGTCGGTACCGCATGTGAGTCTCTAGTTGCCCATCTCTATCCAGTCTATTGTACCAAGGTGAAAAAGTCTCTTTATCCAGATTGGGCATCATTGCAATGTATTCTTTTGAGTTTAGCACAACTTTTTTTGTCAGCCATCTCAAGCCTATGGTAATGGACCTGTATAGGTTGCATTTTAATGGTATCCAATTGTTGTTTAATGAAAGTCATCAGCCTATTGAAAAGACAGGGTCCTACTGATAAAGTATTAATAGTCCAATCAAGGATCCCAATAGGGGGAGAAGGTAGGGTAGTACTCTATTTTGTGTGCTCCAGAAAGGGTTTTAAATAGCTCTTTTTCCTCTTAATAAGACCTTTGTTTTGTTATGGCGGAACCGGGGATTGAACTCAGGCCCTTGTGCTTGACAGGAAAGTGCTTATTCCACTGAGCCATCTCCCCAGCCCCCCTTAATAAGATCTTTTTGAAGTCTCTTTATTTTATCTCGAACAATATTGGACTTATTTGCATAGAAGCAGCAGCATTTCTGTAAAGCCAAGCAGATCCCTCCCTGCTCTGCTGTTAGAAGGTCTAAGCCCCTCCTATTTTGCAAGACTACTTCTGCTAATGAATCTTTCTGGTCTTGGATATCTTGGATAGTACCAGACAGTGTTTGAACATCATCAATCAGCTGATTAGATAATTTGGTATAAGAATGTACTGCTACTCCCAACCCTGCTGTGCCTGTCCCCATGGCTGCAGGGACTCCTAGCCCCACTAATAAAGGGATGAACTAGACTGTCCTTTTAGAGCATCCCATAGCATAATCTAAACTGGGAAGGAGTACGGGATCATTACCAGAGATGACATCTATATCAGGCAATACAATTGCCATGACACACAGTCCTGTCCAGTTGGTAGGTAAATATGTGAAGGCTAAACTTTCCCCACTTACAAACACATGTCCCTTTTTTTGGGCAAATAGGGCTACTGTAGTTAAGTATTTAATTACAGCTGGTGAAGGTAACAAATCCAACATCAACAGTGAAGCTATCATTGTGAAAGCTTCCTTGAATACAGGAAGAATTTTTGAAGGTTACAGGTTGGACCCAAAAGGGAGGCTAGCACTACAATTTGTGCTTTTGGAGCTTATGATGTCTTATGACGCCAGATTAAAAGTGAGAGTGAGGGGCATAGGAGTGCCTAGGGTCATGCACAGCCAACAGTCTTGGGCTAAGTGTGGGCTAGAAACATTAAGGGCCTTGTGTGTGGCCTCTAGAATATCTGAAGTCTGAGCATCCAAATCCACCCCTCATGATTTGGGGAGTGCTAGGGGATGATAGTTTATCTTAGGGAACATCTGTTCCATAATTTGCTCCAGGCATTTTTTGATTTGTAACTCTCTAACAGTATCTTGAGGCCCATTGCCATCTGAAATCCTCAGTACGTATATGGATCTGTAAGTTGTACTTTATCAGGGGCTATTTCTAGGCCTTTGTCTTGTAGGGCAATTTGCAGTTTATCATAGCATCTCAAAACCTCATTACCAATATTCTAGCTATCAACATATCATCTATGTAACGAATGATGTACATGCTTGGCCAATGATCTCTTACTGACTGTATGGCTGAGGCAACAAAGGACTGACACAACGTAGGACTATTGGCCATGCCTTGTGGTAAGACACACCATTGAAATCTTTTTATAGGTTCTCTAAAATTAATAGCAGGCAAACTGAAAGCAAAACATTTTTGATCATCTGCATGCAAAGGAATACTAAAAAAGCAATCTTTCAAATCTATAATAACCTTAAAGTAACCTAGGAGTATGGCAACAGGTGAAGGGAGGCCTGGCTGCAAGGCTCCCATTAAAACCAAGGTTTTATTTACTGCTCTAAGGTTTTGCAGCAGTTGCCATTTGCCTGACCTTTTTTTTAAATGACAAAGATAGGGGTATTTCAGGGAGAGTTACTGGGGATGATATGGCCAGCATCAAGCTGCTCTTGTATCAGCTGTTGTGCAGCCAATAATTTTTCAGAAGGGAAGGGCCATTGATTGACCCATATAGGTTCTTCAGAGAGCCACGTGATTTTTTCAGCATGGGCCACAGGAGTATCAACAGCGCCTGGGTAAAATGGCCTAATTCTGCCCTGTTTGTATTGGGCATGGCTTTTACAGGCTTCAATATACCTATATTATTTTTTGACCTGGTAAATATCCACTCTTTAACATCTGGGCAGTGACAACAGTATTAGGGCTACCGATAATCATTCCCAGTTGGCACAGCAGATTTCTGTCCCAAAGGTTTATGGACAATCCTGCTATGACATAAGGGTGTATGGTGCCCTAATTTTCTTTTTGGTCCTTCAGTTTAAGAGAGTTTTGAACTTCTCTCAGGATTTTGGCTTTGACCTATTCCCTTTAAGTGGGTCATGGCTGCATCTAGAGGCCAGGTGGTAGGTCAATCTTCCTTTTTAATGATTGTGACATCTGCACCTGTGTCTATTAACCCTGAGAATTTTCTGTCATCTAGCCACAAAGACATGAAGGGTTTCTGAGCCAATATAACCATGGTCCAATAAGCATCTGATGATCCAAGGCACCTGTCACCCCTCTGTTTTGACACTATTTTATTAGAGGTAGAAATTAGATGTAGAAGCAATAACTGGGCAAATCTCTGTCCAGTTTTAATGGTATTGATGTTTTTAGGAGAAGATGCCATAACAATTATTTTTCCCTCAAAATCATTATCTATGACTCCAGGGAAAACCTGAGCCCACTAAGGGTTGAGCTACCATGCCCCACTATAAGGCCAAACATATCTATCGGCAGTGGGCCAAATATCCCAGTGGGGAGTGCTTGTATCCCCATATCAGGAGTTAATACTGTGTGGGTGGCAGAACTAAGGTCCAATCTTGTGCTTCCAGTTGTGGCTCTGAGGAGCCCTGAAATGGATTGTTGTTTGGTGGAACAAAACTGACTGCCCCAAAGATTTGTTTGGGTTTTGGGGCCTGGGGCTGGCCCCTGTTCCCGTTTCCCTGCAGCAGAGGCAGATCATTGCCATCTGCATCCTTTCTGGACTTACACTCATTGACCCAATGTTTTCCTTTTTTACACCAGGGACATAACCCTGGTGCCTGCGGTTTGGAGCTAGTTTTTGTGCTCTTTTTACAATTTTTTGCATAATGGCCAGCCTCTCCACAGTTAAAACATTTGGTTTTGTTTTGTTGAGATAAAAATTGTTTAACTGTGTGTCCCTGAAGGGCAGCAGCGATAGCTATACTTTGTTGATAAGAAGACCCAATGTCAGAACAGAGATGAACATAGCACGTTAAATCAGCTTTCTTCTTGTATGATCTAGTGGCAGCCTGGCAGGCAGCATTAGCATTTTTAAAGGCCAATTGTTTAACAAATTCTGTACCTGCAACAGCATTGCCAAAGATCCTCCCAGCTGCAGTAAGCAAGCAGTGGACAAATTCTGCAAAAGGCTTGTCTGGCCCTTGTTTAATATTAGTAAGGGAGGAACTTACATCACCTTTTGTGGGCAGTTTCCTCCATGCCTTAGTGGCAGCTGCTTGGATTTGAGCATAAAGACCTGCATCATATTGCATTTGTGCATCCTTGATGACATAATTACCGCTCCCTGTTAACATATCTAAACTTCATCCATTGCCAGCTTGTGTATTTCGATTGGCAGCATCTTTACAGTTTTCCATATGCTCTTGTTTCCAAAGGAGATAATCCCCCCTGGAGAGGGTGGCTCTAGCTAATGCCTGCCATTCCTCGGGAGTAAGCTAATTGTTGGCCACAGTTTCTAAAATGGCTGTGGTGTATGGAGCTGTGGCTCCATATGGGGCAACCACCATTTTAGTTCTTTTAAAACTTTAAAATCAAAACCAGTGTAATGGCACCAAATCTGTCCTTGAGGGCCTGTTGTTTCTGACACCAGAAATTCCACTGCTTTATCTAGATCTATGGATGGGTATAACAGGAGGAAGCTTTTGGGGATAGCACTTCTCACGGGTGACCTTTGAACACAGGGGGCCTTTACT
>NW_004525089.1:59894-61750 GCF_000260255.1 Octodon degus
GGTTCTTTGTCCTTTAAGATGCGTTTTACCTTTTTGTCCCTGTAGTATATTCCCCTCCCCCCACTTTTTTTTTATCACATTAGCAACAACTGGGTCACAGTGTCTCTGGGATAAGATTTCATCAATTAAATTCCAATAGGAAAAGGCTGTAACTGGGACCTTCTCAGGCCCAAAGGTCTCATAATAATCCTTAAGGGCATCACCAACACTTTTCCATCACCTCTGGTCAATAGTTCCTTTAATAGGGAACCATGGGCAAACTTGTTTAATATATTCAAAATATTGACATAAACCCTTAATTTTAACCTTTATTCCTTGTGCCTTTAATGCCTTACTTAAACTTTTAACAAATATTTTATGCTGGCTTATTTCCTGACCCATAATCACTGTTCACTCACCGAGGCCTGGAAAAAGCAGCAGGTTACTGAGTTGACTGATCCTCTATTCTAACTTCTGTGCCAGATCCTTGAATGGCATCCCTCATGAAATCCCCCGATCTCGATCCATGCTGGATGTCACTTGTCCAGACCCGCGGGTTAGTCAACCATGACCCTAGAGGGGGAGTGCCGATGAGAAGGAACAGGAGACACAAAGAATGGGGGCAAGACTGGATTCTGATCAAGTCCCATTTATTCAGGGGAGGTTCTGGGTATATATAGGGGGTGTAGGAATGAGGAAGTCTAGGAGGTCAGCAGGTATCTAGGCAATGGGGGAAGGTGTCACCTCTGGGGCATAACACGTGATTTATGGGGAATGGGTAAGGTGAGAAGGACCATAAACTTAACTTAGCAGGGGAATAGAAACTTAAGAAAATGGCTGACACTATTATAAAATGGATAACCATTAATGGCTTCCCACAGTGTCCCTTAACAAGAAAGAAATGAGACAGTGTGTTTCTAATTTGGGTGTGTCCATCACCTGAGCTTTTTCAGAGCCTAGCAAATCAGAGATGTGAGGCTCAGGATGTTATGTCTAGAGTTCATTGTTTGCCAAGCCTTGCAATACATGCCCTTCCACCCCCCCCCCAATAAAAAACCCTTCTGCCCTTTTTCCATAAAAAGAACAGGGAGCATGCATCTCCTGGTTTACTTTTTCTGAGGAAACAAAGCGGTGAACATGGTGAGTTACTGGGATACTCACAGGAAATTGGAACAGGACATTCAGTTTTTCACTGGATACAGGAAAATACTGAGGAAGGCCCAGCTTCCCAAAATGCCTTGAATTTAGCTGGACTTTGTCCACTTAGAACTCACTCTTAGAAACACAAAAAAAAATACTGTGGAAGGAATTATATATACATGGGCTAGTCAGGTCTTACACAGGTTTCTCGCACTGTGGCCCTCAAAAAGAAAGTGATGAGAATGTGTGTTTCTAATTAGGGTGTAAACATTTCCTAAGATTTTTCAGTGCCTACTATATCAGAGGAGTATGCATCACGATGCTATGTTTGGAATCCCCTTTCCATTCATGGGGCTTACCACACATGCCATGTAGGGAATCAGAGCCAGCCAAACTCCCACACAAACAAAAAAAATAAAATAAAATAAAAATAAAAACCACTTTTGTCATTTCTCCAAATAAAGAAGTGGGAGCTCAGATCTTGAGATATACTTTTTCTGAAGAGACTTGCGGAGTGTACATGATGAATTTCTGGGGTATTTAAAGGAATGTGGAGCTGGAAATACAGTTTTTCACTCGATACAAGAACAGACTTAGGAAGGCCTCTGTTCCCAAAATGCCTAGAATTTAGCTAAATTTTGTCCACCTGGAACACACTCTTAGAAACACAAAACTTATGGTGGAAGGAATCAGGTATACAGACAAGTTAGGCCTTAGACAGGTGTCTCCCATTGAAG
>NW_004525089.1:62455-71237 GCF_000260255.1 Octodon degus
ACGAAGGAATTTGGAACCAGATATTCAATTTTTCAGTGGATACAGGAACAAACTTAGGAAAGCCCATCTTCCCAAAATGCCTCTAATATAGCAGGATGTGTCTACTTAGAACTCATTCTTAGAAACTCAAATCATACAGTGCAAGGAATTAGATATACATTGATAAGTCAGGCCTTATACAGGTGTCTCCAATTGTAGGCCTTAACAATAAGGTGATGAGAAAGAATGCTTCTAATGAGGGCCTACCCATTAGCTCAGTTGGTTAAGTGCCTGCTTAAACAAAGCAGTCATCCTCAGGGTGGGGAGTTTCCAAACTGAGATACTCAAGGCAGTCCACACCTGTGCTGAAGGCAAACTGAAGTGATAAAAAAAATACCCCTTCTTCCATTTTCCATATAAAGAACTGGGAGCCAGGATTTTCAGGTACATTTTATCTGAGGAGAATGTGGGGGTAGACATGGAGAATTTCTTGGGAATCCAAAGGGATTTTGAACCCGAAGTTCATTTTTTCACAGGATACAAAAACAGACCTAGGAAGGCCCAGGTTCACAAAATGCCAAGAATTTAACTGGAATTTTTCCACTTGGAACTCACTCTTGGAAACACAAATCAAAAGGTGGATGGAATCAGATAACCAAGGATAAGTCAGGCCTTACACAACTATCTCCCATTGTGACCCTTAACAAGAAAGAAATGATAAACTGTGCTTCTAATTTGGATGTGCCCATTACATGATTTTTCTCAGTGCCTACTGAATCAGGGGCGTGATCCTCAGGATGCTGTGGTTCAAACTCCTTGTTACTTAGACCTTACCACACATGCCCTGTAGTCAAAATTAGCCAGCCCACAAGCACCCCCCAAAAAAACCCTTTGGTCATTATTTAAAATAAAGAACACAGAGTGCAGATCTTCTGGTTTAGTTTTTCTGAGGACACTTGCCAGGAAGACAGAGTGAATTTCTGGCGTCCTCAAGGAATTTGGAATCATAAATTAAGTTTTTCAATAGACACAGGAACAGACTGTGGAAGGCCCAGATTCCCAAAATGTCTAGAATTTAGATGGATTTATCCACTTACAACTTACTCTTAGAAATACAGTTCATATGGTGGAAGGAATCAGATGTACATGGATGAGTCAAGCCTTACACTGGTATTTCGCATTGTGGCCCTTAACAAGAAAAGGATGAGAAAGTATGTTTCTAATTTGGGTATGTCCATTATCTGAGCTTTTTCAGTGCCTAGTGAATCAGAGGTGTGAGGCACAGGATGCTATGGTTAGAGTGCACTGTTGGTCTTACCTTTCAGTACATGCCCTTAAGGCAATCTGAGCCAGCCTCCCCACCTCCCCCGTAAAAATAACCTTCTGTACTTTTTCCATATAAAGAACTGGGAGCATGCAAGTTCTGGTATACTTTCTCTGAGGAAATTGGCAGGGTAAACACGGTGAATTACCTGGATACCCACAGGAATTTGGAATAGGACATTCAGTTTTTCACTGGATACAGGAAAAGACTGAGGAAGGCCCAGCTTCCAAAAATGCCTCGAATTTAGCTAGATTTGTTCACTTAGAACTTACACTTAGAGCCCCAGATCCATTCCTAACCCAGGCCCAGTGAGTCTGGGAGAGCTTCTGACTACCCTGAGCCAGTAGGACCTTCTTGTCCCAGACCAGGAACAGGGTGGGTGAGACCCTCTTCCACCCCGTTGCATGCCCCGCACCACTCTGCAGCACCTCTCCCATGCGTACCACCAAGTAGGAATTTCTGCGCTGTTCTGGGAATCCTCAGATATATTAATAGCCCAGGCCTAGTAAATGTGTGGGAAAACTCCTGGCTAACCTGTGCAAGAGGGACCTACATGTCCTAGCCCAGGTGTGGCATGAGTAACACCCTATTCCACCCCTTGGGACACCACCCACCACTCCACAGCAAAGTTCCCACCTGACCAGTTGAGTAGGAATTTCTGCCATGTTCCTAGAACCACCAGATCCAGTTCTAGCCCATTCCTGGTGAGTGTGTGGTAGAGCTTCCTGACTATGCCATGCCAGGGGGACCTACTGGTCCCAGCTAAGGTGCAGCACGGGTGAGACACTCTTCCACCCCTTTTGGGCTCCCCAAAACTCTGCAGCACCGCTTGAACCCACCTGCTGTGTGAGAATTTCTGCTGCATTCTAGGGACCCCAGATCAAGTCCTAGCCCAGTCCAGGTGAGTATGTGCGAGAGCTTCTGGCTACTCTGTGCCGGTGGGACCTGCCAGGCCCAGTCCTGGTGAGCATGGGTGAGACCTTCTTTCACAACCTTGGCACATCCCCCACTACACAGTAACCCCCAAACTGCCGGCCCAGTGAGAAATTCTGCTATGTTCTGTGGACCCCAATATCCAGCTCTAAGCCAGGACCAGAGAATGTGTAGAAGAGCTGCCTCTACCCCCTACTCCACCTTGTTCCCTCAAGGCTCAGATCATGCCTGATATAAAGGCCTGAGATGAAACCATGAAGCTGAAAATACTGCAGAGAGAGTAGGGGACAGAACCAACCAGCTAGTCTAGAAGCAGAACATCTTGCCAGAGGGACACAACAGGTTCATTCTCAATGGCAGCAGCAGGAAGGAACACAACAGCCATACCCAAGCAAGGAACACCTGGATAAATCCAAACATTGCACATCTGCACCTGAACTTCAGTGGGTCTAAGCTTATAACTGTGCCAAAGCTTTACAACAAAGTTCAGAAGACAGTGCTACACAAAATGCCAAAGAGAAGGAACAAAATGCAACCTCAGACCCCAAGCCCATAGCAAGTGCAGAGGACACTAACAGAAAACAAATTGGGAATCACACAGCTGAAATCAATGAATCAATGGCTTCTGAAATAAAGAAACAGCTGCCAAAATGTATAGAGGAACTCAGATAGGAAGTGAAAAAAGAAATCCCTGAATTAATAACATCTGCAGTAAAGAATCAAATGCACAAACATATGCAGGAAACCCAATGCACACATAGAACAAATGCAGAGGACACTAGCTCACCTCAAATGTAGGAATTAATAGCATTCATAGTAAATAAGCAACAGCAGAAAGTTATAGAGGAACTCAGAGTGGAATTTTCTGAAATGAGAAAAAAATACTCAGAAGTCCTAGCATCCGAAGTAAAGAATCAACTACATAAGCATAAGGAGGAAATCCAAACTGAAAAAAGCACTGTAGTAAAAGAATTAATAACTGCTTCTAAAGAAGACATGGATAAAAAAATAGAGGAGATTAGAAAAAGGATGGATTCCTTGATTGAGCAATGCAGGAAAGAAATAGATCACATGAAGCAGAGTCAAACAGATATAGGGGAATTTATAATCTCAATCACAAGCTTGCAAAACCATTTAAGTGAAAGTGAAGACAGAGTTTCAGATCATGAAGATGCTGGTGCAAATAGTGAAAAGTTATGAAAGCATTTCTTAAAAGCAACTAGGATGCACAAAAAAATAATCCATCACCTGCAAGATGATGCAAAGATGAACAATGTGAGACTAATAGGCTTTGATGAGAAAGAAGTAGTAAATACAAATGACATTAAAATTATGGGGAGAAGTAATAGCAGAAAACTTCCCAAATATAAGGAAACAATCTGACATTCAGGTAACCAAAGCATACAGAATGTCAGGCAACCTCAACACATTTAAAAACACACTGAGACATATAATAGTCAAGATCCCAGAAATTCAGCACAAGAATAATATACTGAAAACCACTAGAGAAAAGAAGCAGATCACATTCAAAGGAAAACCCATCAGAATTATGGCCGACTTCTCTTCACAAACCATGAAGGCAAAAAGAGCATGGAGCAGAGTACTTCAAGTCCTCTATGAAAACAAATTCCAGCCCACACTACTATACACTGCAAAACTCTCTTTCAAGTTTGATGGAAAAGTAAAATGCTTTCATAACAAAGAAAACTAAAGAATTTCATGATGACAAACCAACCCTACACAGGCTACTGAAAGATGTTCTATGGAGGGACCAAAAAACAGAACTCCATGAATGAGATCAGAAGCGACCAACTAAATAGGGCAAGCAATTAAAGACAGGAGAAAAATGAGTAAACAACAGGCAAATAACATGTCAATCATAAGACAATACATCTTGGGCTGGTGAGATGGCTCAGTGGTCTAAAGCACCTACTTAGAACAAGCTCAGCAAAGCACAGGGACCACGGTTCAATCCCCCAGCACCACATGCCAGCCAGCCCCGCCCCCTGGTGGGCTGAGCTGGCCACACACACATACATATAAATAAATAAAAATTAAAAAATAAATAAATAAAGCTCCCCCCAAAGTCAATATATCTCAATTCTAACCATTAATGTAAATGGACTCAGTTCACCAATTAAGATAAATAGACTGGCACAGTGGATTAGGAAACAAAATCGAACAATACGCTGTACACAAGAAACACATTTAATTAATGAATATATTCATAGGCTGAAAGTCAAAGATGGAACACAATATTACATGTGCCAGCCCCTCAGAAAAAAGCAGGGGTAGCAATCCTGTTTTCAGACAGTCTCAACTTCAAACCAAGAATGATCAAGTGAGATAAAGAAGGCCACTATATACTGGTTAGGGGAAAAATTCAGAGGAGGAGGGAACACTCAAAAATATGCATGTACCAAACTCGGGAGCATGCAACTATATAAAGCAAATCTTAATGGATATGAAAAATCTAATATCCCATACTACAACCTTCACAGGAGAACTTAACACCCCCTTACCCCCAAAAGATAGGTACCAGACAAAAAATTAACAAAGAAATAACAGAACTAAAACAGAGCTTGAAACAAAAGGACTTGGTAGACATATACAGAGTGTTCCACCCAAACACAGCTAAATGCACATTTTTCTCAGCTGCACATGGCTCATTTTCTAAAATCAACAACATACTGGTCCATAGGTCATGCTTAAGTATATGCAAGAAAACAAAATCTGTCCCATGCACATCATCTAACCACAATGCAATGAAACTGCAAATAAATGAGAAAAGCAACCAGAAAAAATCCCTAAATACATGGAAATTAAATGACACCTTACTTAGCAACCAATGGGTCACAGATAAAATTAAAGAAGAAATTCAACAATATCTACATGTCAATGAAAATTCAAGCACAAGTTATCAGAATTTGTGGGATATGATGAAAGCAGTTCTCAGAGGGAAATTCATAGCTGTGAACACACACATTAGGAAAACACAAAGGGAACAAATAAATACCCTAATGCTGCACCTTCAACAACTAGAAAAGGAAGAGCAAACCAAATAGAGAGCCCAAAAATGGGAAGAAATCATAAGATTAGTGCAGCAGTTAATTCAATTTTGATGAAGAGAACAACTCAAAGAATTAACAAAGCCAAAGATGGTTCTTTGAAAGATTAAATGAACTGGGAGTATGGATCTTATGGTATACTTTTTCTGAAGAAATTATTAGGGTGAACATGGTGAAATACTGGGATACCCAGAGGAAGCTGGAAAACGATTTTCAGTTTCTCACTGGATAGAAGAAAAGTCTGAGGAAGACCCAGCTTCCAAAAATGCCTAGAATTTGTCCACTTAGAACTTATTCTTAGAAACCCAAAAAAATACTGTGGAAGGAATTACATATACAAGGACAAGTCCCCACTAACACAGGTTTCTCCTGTTGTAGCCATCAAGAAGAAAGGGGTGAGAAATTTTGTTTGTAATTTGGGTGTAACCAATGCCTAAGTTCTTTCAGTGCCTACTATATCAGAGGAGTAAGCATCAGGATGCCATGTTTGGAATCCCCTGTTCTTCAAGCCTTTCCACACATGGCCTGAAGGCAATCAGAGCCAGCCACCCTACCCCAAAAATAAAATAAGTAACAAGTTTTGTCATTTGCCAAAATAAAGAACTGTGAGGGCTGCAGGGAAAGCCAACATTTTGGCCCTAGCCTTCTAAGTTCAATTAAGACTCAGGACATATGAGAACTTGTACTGTAACGTCATGTAACTCAGTAGTGTCCCAAATTTTCTGATCAAGGAGATTATAGGGCCAAAGAGGAAAGTGATCAATGATGTAGAGTGTGCCTAAGGAGAGTCACATGGAGAGAAAATATTCTCTCAGGCTTTTACAGAGAGTACATTAGCCAAGCAATGGCCGTGACTCATCCACATGACTGACACTGACAAAGATTCTACAATCTGAGGTACAGGATCTCAGGATAAATCCTGAGAGGATTTCACTGACCTTATCAGACCCAAAAGCTCCAACTCTTGTTGCATAGGTTCTGCTTCACCTTCATCTTAACCATCCAGCAGAAAAGTATAAAAATGAAATATAAGAAGTAAAGCCATGCTGTTATGTTGAGCTGTAGGGGACTTAGGCCAACAATTTCTGATATTGCCAGTGAAGCAGAAGAACCAATACTATTATGGACTACTGAACTCTTTTCGACTATTTTGCTGTTAACACATCTATAATATTCAAACAATGGAACTTAACAAAAAAAAAGGGTATACAGATGAATGTCCATTTTGTATCTGTGTATTCAAAGTGGTTAGGATGGATATATAGTTTCATTCTCTTAATGAATAGAGTGATTTGTTCTAATGGTATTTTTAGATAGGATATTGTGTCTGCATCTTGTACAGCAATTTACCACTAGGAGGAATGTATGCAATGTGTTAATTATTGAAACTGTCCTACCAATTTGATTTGAAACTGTCTCATTGCTATCTGTTTAACAATAAAATAATGGGGGAAAAAAGGAAAGAATTGTGAGCCCAAATCTTCAGATATACTTTTTCTGAGGAGACTTGCAGGCATCCAAGGTGAATTTTGGGGAGCTCAGCTCCCCAGAATATAGCCTAGAACATAGCTGGATTTGTCCACTTAAGACTCCCTCCTGGAAATACATTTCATATGTTGCAAGGATCATATGTACATGGATGAGTCAGGCCTTACACTGGTGTCTAGCATTGTGGTCCTTAAGAAGAAAGGGATGAGGAAGTGTGTTTCTGATTTTGGTGTGTCCATTACCTCACTTTTTTCCAGTGTCTACTATATTAAAGGTGTGAGGCTCAGGATACTATGGTTTGAGTCCACTGTTTGTTAGGCCTTGTCATACATGCCCTTAAGACAATGTGAACCACCTCCCCACCCTCCTAAAAAATAAACCTTCTGCTCTTTTTCCATATAAAGAACTGGTAGCATGCATATTCTGATATACTTTTTTGAGGGAACTGGCTAGGTGGACAAGGGGAATTACTGGGATACCCACAGGAAGTTGGAACCAGATATTCAGTTTTTCACTGAATACAGGAAAAGACTGAGGAACGAATATCTTCCCAAAATGCCTAGAATTTTTCTGACTTTGTACACTTAGAAGTCACTATTAGAAACACAAAATAAGTTTGCAGAGCAAATTAGAGAAAAAGGAGGGCTGCAAGGAAAGCCAACTTTTTGGCCCTAGCCTTTCAACTTCAATAAGACTCATGACATATGAGAACTTGTACTTTACATCAAGTAACTCGGTAGTGTCCCAAATTTTCTGATCAAGGGGATTATGGGGCCAAAGAGGAAAGTGATTGATGATGTAGAGTGTTCCACATGAAGAGAAAACATTCTCTCAGGCTTTCACAGAGAACACATTTGCCAAGCAATGGCCTTGACTCATCCACATGGCTGACACGGACAAAGGTTCTACAATCTGAGGTACAGGATCTCAGGATAAATCCTGAGGGGATTTCACTGACCTTATCAGACCCAAAAGCTCCAACTCTTGTTGCATGATTTCTGCTTTACCTTGGTCTTAACCATACAGCAGAAAATTATAAATATGAAATATAAGAAGTAAAGCCATGCTGTTATGTTGAGCTATAGGGGATTTAGGTCAACAATTTCTGACATTGCCAGTCAAGCAGAAGACCCAATACTATTATGGGCTACTGGAGTCTTTTAGAATACCATACCTGTCCTGATGGCAACTTGAACCAGCACAAAAAAAAATTTCAACTTGTTCTGTACATGGAACTCAAAGATAGAATCTTCAATTGCACTTTTAATGAGGAGACAGATGTGGTGGTGAGCTATGAATTCCTGTTTTCCAGTTGAACTTTAAAATAGAAGTTCTCTTGGAGGCTGTGTAGGGGAAAAGGCTTAGAGGGGCCTATCTTCCCAAAGTACCCAGAACCTGTCTGGAATTTCTCCATTAAAAAAATTGCACTTAGAAACACAAATCATATGGTGTAAAGAATCAGATATACATGGACAAGTCAGGCATGACACAGGTGTCTTGCAAGGTGGCCTTTAACAATAAAGGGACAAGAAAGTGTGTTTGTAATGGGGTCATGCCCATTAGCTCAGGTGTTTATGTGCCTGCTTAAACAAATCAGTCAGGTTCAGGATGCTGAGGTTTGATCCCCAGACACTCATGCCAAAACAGACCTGCCCTGAAGGCATTCTCTGGATGACAAAAAAAAATCTTATGTCATTTTTCCTTATAAAGAACAGGGAGGTTGAATCTTCAGATGTACTTTTTTTTTTTTGAACGTACAGATGCTTTATTGCTCACCTTTCACACAAAGCACACCTCCAGCCATTTTCGTTCACAGCTTGACAATGTTTGTGTATACAAAAACCCAGCAAGAAGCATCATGTCACAGACATTTCGGTAAAGAAGAATGTAAAACATCAGCTCAGCCAGGCTTTTGTTTTCTGCAGCAATAATGAAGGGCCTCCTGCACTAGGCAAAACTCTATCTTACTTTGTAGTGCATTTCTTCCATT
>NW_004525089.1:73262-87489 GCF_000260255.1 Octodon degus
TTTTTTTTCAATCCCGCTGAAGAATTGGAACATAGTTATATTGGCTGGAGGTTTGGACATTCCTAGAGCAATACATATGCCTTTCAACTCTTGAAAGACCTCACTACCGCCTCCTTCTTGAGCTTTTTTTGGAGGAGCATTCACACAGAGCATTCTGGCAGCTTCTATTTCAGAGATGAGGTATGTGAGCAAGAGGAGGCAATTCTTCTGCATGAGCAGGCGCTTGGTCACATCCCCAGATGTCAGTGAGAAATACGGACAGTTCATCTCCCCTAGCAGCCCACTCACCTCAAGCTGGAATTCTTCAGCTTCATTTGGACTGTTAGTTGCTTGCACATTTTCTTCTAGCTTACAGAGCACTCTTAATTCTGACACCAGCCAAGCACAGAGTTTGGTAAACTCCGGGGAACTGGCTCCAGCAGAGACCGCCTGAGACAGGTCACCATCCTCCAACAATGGACCCTTATAACCTAGATCTTCCAACGACTCCAAGATGTCAGGCTCCATGAGGTCACACTCCATGCTACTGTGGTATTCAAATTTCCGAGTCGTCAGACTCCCCTCTTCGCCAGCTAAGCGTATACTCACACATGCGCTCCAGATATACTTTTTCTGAGGAGATTGGTGTGGTGGACCTAGTGAATTTCTGGGGTAGCCAAAGAATTTTGAACAGAAAATTCAGTTTTTCCCTCAATACGGGAACAGACTTAAGGCCCAGCTTCCCAAAATGCCTAGAATTTAGCTCCACCCTCCGCAACTATAACTGACTCTTAGAAACAGAAATCATATGGTTGAAACAATCAGATATACATGGACAAGTGAATGCTTTCACTAGACTGGCACATTTGTGACCATAGTAGTAAAGAGGAGGGAAAGATTCTTTCTAATTTGTGTGTGCCAATTGTCTGAGTTCTTTCAGTGCCTACTGAAGCAGAACACTGATTCTCAGGATGCTGTGTTTAGAATCCCCTGTTCCTCAGGCCTTTACACAACTACCCTGATGGCAATCAGATTCAGTATGCACACACACACACACACACACACACACACACACACACAAACAAATAAATAAAAATCCATCTCAACTTGTGCTCTACATGGCACTTGACAGTAGAATCTTCAATGACACTTTTAATGAGGAGAAAGACATGGTGGTGAGCTATGAATTACTGAGTTTTCCAGTTGAATTTTGAATGCTAAGATCTGTTGAGGGCTACATAGGGGAATAGGCTTAGGAGGGCCCATCTTCCCTAAATGTCTAGAACCTGTTTGGATTTTCTCCATTTAGAAATCACACTTAGAAACACAAATCATATGGTGGAAGGAATCAAATGTACATGGACAAGTCCAGCCTGACACAGGTTTCTGGCATTGGGGCCCTTAACAATAAAAGGATGGCAAAGTGTGATTCTAATAGGGGTCTCCCCATTAGCTCAGTTGTTTAAGTTTCTGCTTAAACAAAGCAGTCAGGATCAGGATGCTGAGTTTCCATCCCCAGACAATTAGTCAAACCAGACCTGCCCTGAAGATATTCTGTGGCCGAAAAAAAAAAAAAAATCCTCCCATTTTTCCATGTAAAGAACTGGGAGCCTGGATCTTCAGGTATAGTTTTCTGAGGAGAATGGTGTGGTGTGCCTGGTGAATCTGGGGTAGCCATAGATATTTTTGAATGGATACTGGAACAGACTTAGGAAGGCCCAGCTTCCCAAAATGTCTAGAACTTAGCTGTACTTTTGCCAACTCGAACTGACCCTTAGCAACACAAATCATATGGTTGAAACAACCAGATGTACTTGACAAGTGATTGCTCTCACTAGACTGGCACATTGGTGACCATAGTAGTAAAGAGGATGGAAGGAGTCTTTCTAATTTGGGTGTGCCCATTACCTGATTTCTTTCAGGGCCTACTTAAGCAGAGCACTGAATCTCAGGATGCTGTGGTTCGAATCTCCTGTTCCTTGGGCTTCACTACACCTTCCCTGAAGGCAACCAGGCCCATCACAAAAAAGAAAAAGGAAAAAAAATATCCATCTCAAATTGTTCTGTACGTGGAAATTGAATCTTCGAATCTTCAATGATACTTTTTCTCAGGAGACTGACATGATGGTGAGCTATGTATTACTGTATTTTCCAGTTGAATTTTGAGCTGGAGTTTGTCAGGGAATGAATAGGGGAACAGACTTAGCACAGCCCATCTTCCCAACATGCCTAGTATATGTCTGGACTTTCCCCATTAAGAATTCACAGTTAGATGTACAAATCATACAGCAGAAGAAATCAGATATACATGAACAAGTCATGCCTGACACAGGTGTCTCTCATTGTGGCCCTTCGCAATAGGATGAGAAAGTGTGTTTCTAAAGGGGGCCTGCCCATTATCTCCATTGTTTAAGTGCCTGTTTAATCAAAGCAGTTCCACTCAGGATGTGGAAGTGATCCCCAGATACTCATGCTAAACCAGACCTGCCTTGAAGACATTCTTTCAAAGAAAAAAAAATCCTTCTGCCTTTTTTCCATATAAAGAACTGGAAGGCTGAATCCTCAGGTATCCTTTTTCTGAGGAGACTGGCATGGTGAATTTTTGGGTAGTCAAAGGAATTTTGAACAGGGAATTCACTATACAGGAACAGACTTAGGAAAGTCCAGGTTCCCAAAATTCCATGAATTTAGCTGCACTTTCTCTAACTAGAACTGACTCTTAGAAACACAAGTCATATGGCTGAAACAAAGAGATATACACGGACAAGTGAATGGTTTCACTAGACTGGTGCATTGGTGAACTTAACAGTAGAGAGGAGAGAGTCTACTTTGGGTCTGCCTATTATCTGAGTTATTTCATTCTTATCAAAGCAGAGCACTTAGCCTCAGGATGCTGTGGTTCAAATCCCCTGTTCCTCCAGCCTTACCACACCTGCCCTGGTGGTAACCTGAGCCAGTGAAAAAAAAATCCATCTCAATTTGTTCTGTACATGGAACTCAATGGTAGAATATTCTATGATACTTCTTCTGAGGAGACTGGCTTGGTTGTGAGCTATGCATTAGTGTCTTCCAGTAGAATTTTGAACTGCAAGTTCTGTTGGTGGCTTTATATGGGAGGAGCTTAGGAGGGCCCATCTTCCCAAAGTGCCTAGAACCTGTCTGGACTTTCTCCATTAAGAATTCACAATTAGAAACACAAATGATACTGTGTAAGGAATCACATTGACAAGTCAAGCCTGACACGGTGACTTTCATTGTGGCCCTTAACAATAAAGGGATGAGAAAGTGAATCTCTATTGAGGGCCTGCCAGTTAGCTCAGTTGTTTAAGTGCCTGCTTAAGCAAAGCAGTGAGGATCAGGATGCTGAGGTTCCATCCCCAGATACTCAAGTCAATCCAGGCTTGCCCTGAAGGTATTCAGTGGCCACAAAAAGAAATCCTTTTGCCATTTTTCTTTATAAAGAACTGGGAGGCCGGATTTTCAGGTATACTTTTTCTGAGGAGACTTGAGTGGTGGACATGGTTAATATCTGGGGTAGCCAAAGATATTTTGACCCAGAAATTCAGTATTTCCCTGGATACAGGGACAGATTTAGGAAGGCCCACCTTCCCAAAATGCCTGGAATTTAGCTACAGTTTCTCCAACTACAACTGAGTGTTGGAAATACAAACCATATGTTGGAAACAATCAGATATACATGGATATGTGAATACTTTCACTAGAGTGGGGCATTGCTGAATGTAGTAGTAAAGAGAAGGGTAAGAGTCTTTCTAATTTGGGTGTGCCTATTACTTGAGTTCTTTCAGTGCCTACTGAAGCAGAGCAATGAGTCTCAGGATGCTGAGGTTCAAATCTCCCATTCCTCAGGCCATATCACAGCTGCCCTGAAGGCAACCTGATCCAGTAGAAAAAAAAATCCATTTCAACTTGTTCTCTATGTGGAACTCAACAATAGAATTTTCAAT
Source organism: Octodon degus (assembly GCF_000260255.1). NCBI lineage: Eukaryota > Metazoa > Chordata > Mammalia > Rodentia > Octodontidae > Octodon > Octodon degus. Next base: position 77,207 of record NW_004525089.1, read on the forward strand.
GATATTTTTTTCTGAGGAGACTGGAATGGTGTTGAGCTATGAATTACTGTGTTTTACAGTTGAGTTTTGAACTGAAAGTTCTGTTGGGTGCTGTATGAGGGAAGAGGCTTAGAAGAGCCCATCTTCCCAAAGTGCCTAGAACCTGTATGGAATTTCTCCATTAAGAATTTACACTTAGAAACACAAATCATATGATGGAATCAGATATACATGGATGAGTCATGCTGACATAGGTGTCTCGCATTGTGGCCTTTAACAATAAAGGGATGAGAAAGTGTGTTTCTAATGAGGGCCTGTGCATTAGCTCAGTTGCTTTAGTGCTTGCTTAAACAAAGCAGTCAGGCTTAGAATGCTGAGATTCAATCTCCAGATACTCACATCAAACCAGACCTGATAGGCTGAAGCAGGGAGATTGCTGCAAATTTGAGGACAGCTGGGGCTACATAGTGCACTCAAGCCTAGACTACCTAGTGGAGCACTATCCTAGAATACACACAAAGTGTAGATGAAATATTTATATACCAAATATATCTTAGTAGTGACACAAATCCCCAAAGTCTTAAAAAGAACAATGTAATAGATTAATAATATCAAATTTGTGAAATTCAGTCCATTATAAACAATATAATGAGATAAAAACCGAACTTATATGGCAGAAAAAAAAATATATATATATATTTGCAAAATATCATATATTTAATCATTTGACCAATCTTTTGTACCTATGTCTGTTAATCTGTTAATTTTGATGATGAAAATATGTAAGGTAATGTGAAATTCTTTACCATATATATTGCGTATTACTGTTTCTTTCTTTGTGCTTCCTATTTGTTTGTTCTTTTGCCCTTTAAAATGAATTTCAATAAACAAATTGGTCTTTATCTGAAAATAATATAATGTAACAATTATATCATAATTGATTACCAGAATTAATGATCACTTGATAAATGATTATTATAAATTGCTAGAACAAGTGGATGAATAAAGCATTTAGTAATGCCATCAAATATATTAACCACATTTCTCTATACTACCTATAATCATGAGAAAATGAGGCTTGTGAGAGGTGATTGGATCATAGGGGTGTGATAATCATCAGCTGTTACTCCACTAATGATATATAAAAACTTGCTTTTAGAGGTGTGGACCTGGTCACTAGACTTGAGTCTCTGGGAATGTGACCTGAAGATTTACCTCTTCTTGTTCCTCTGTTTATCTTCCCTCTGCTTCCTTTCCCTCAAGCCATGAAAGCCCCCTCCACCATTGCATTCTGCCTGGGATTCAGCTGACTGTGGACTGTAACTTTTCCCACTGTGAGCCAAAATAAACCTGTCCTCTTTTAAACTGTGAGTGCTGGTTATTACATATCAGCAATGAAGAAGAATCAGAGAGCTATTGAACAATTATTAAACTCAGAGAGCATTAATCTGACACTGAGTTTTTCTACATTTATGTACCTGCCTTTCACAATTATGTGATAAAATGTATCAAATCTAAGTGATGGACATGTTCATAGCAGCATTACTCATAGTATCTTCAGAGTAGAAACATCCAGGAAACATACTAAAGAATGCTTAGATGATTTGTAGAATAGAATAATATATAGCAACTGATTACAAGGCCATTGAAGCTTCATTCTTCAGTGTAGGTGAATCTAAACTCTAATCATTGAGTGGAAAAGGGCACACATGTGCGAGTGCACAAACACAAACACACACACCCCAAAGAATCTTTGATTGGATTTAGATGAAATTTTAAAGTTTATTCAAAGATACTTGTTTGATATTAATTTATACACAATGTGGAATGAGAAAATAGAGCTCTTTCTATTTTTAACTTAGATGGTGATGATATAATTGGTTTATTTTGTAACAATTCATTAACTCATGCATTCATTTGTGTGAAAAAAAATATACCCTTCTGCTGTTTTGGGGAAAATTATACTGTCTTGCCACCACACAATATTTAATAAAAGTTAGAGTACTCTTAATTACTTAATATTTATAATCATGAATGCATAGAATTTTCTGACTGTTACATAAACATATATACAGATAGTATATATTCATGTATGTGTAAGTGTTGTAGACAGAAAGATTATTTATGGAATTTCATGACGATGGCAATGTTTGATCAATTTTGAAGAAAATATAGTCCAATGCATTTAATTACAGTTATATTGAATGTGAAACTATATTCAAGACTTTGTTTAATTTAATTTGTTACCAGTGAATGGCTTTAGGCATAAAATAGTGCTGAAATATCTACAGCTTTAGAGAAGAAAGCACACAGAAATACAACTTCTTCAACAAGTCCACTTGATGGCACTAAGCTAACATAGAATATAAACTAGCCCTCTGTAGAAATTTCATACAATATGTTTTCACTGTGTTTCCATAATCTTAAACACTGCTTATTTTAATTGTCTAAGAAAAAGGATTGAAATTCTCACAAAATGGCTGTTTTAGGGATAATAAAATAGTATATTTATAAATAAGATCGTTAAGATGGTTGTGCAGCTACTCTCTTTTAGTTCATTGAAAATAAAGTTTTGTGCTAACATTGTTTATACAAGATATCATGCCTAATACCTATGAATGTCCATTTTGTATCTGTGTATTCAAAGTGATTGGGATAGATATATAGTTGCATTCTCTTAATGAATAGAATGATTTGTTCTAATGGTGTTTGTAAATAGGATCACAAGTCCGCATCTTGTACAGCAATTAACCACTAAGAAGAATATATGCAGTGTGTTATTTGTTGAAACTGTACTTCCGATTTTATTTGAAGTGTCTCATTGCTATTGGTTTATCAATAAAACTTTGAAAAAATAAAAGAAAAGAAACAGATCACATTTAAAGGAAAACCCATCAGAAAAACGGCAGATTTTTCTTCACAAGCCATCAAGTCAAGAAGAGCATGGAGCAAAGTACTTCAAGTCTTGGAAGAAAACAAATTCCAACCCAGACTGATCTATCCTGCAAAACTCTCTTTCAAATATAATGGAGAAGTGAAATATTTTCATGACAAAGAACAACTAAAGAATTTCATGATGACAAAGCCAAGCCTACACAGACTACTAAATGAGGTTCTAGAGAGGGAGCAAATTGATCACAGCCCCATGAATGAGAATCGAAAGAACCCGTCAAATAGGGCAAACAATTAAACAGAGGAGAATAAGAGGTTTACAATAGTAGTCTTCTAGTTATTCTTTTGTGTTCAGCAGCAGAATATTTTCATCAGCACACCCTACAAATGGACTTCTCTTCCACCCTATGAGTCATGATTCCACCTGAGTCTACAGGGTGGATTTCAAAGAAGTAGCTGCAGCTCAGTTCCACAAGTGACGCCTAGCCACCAGTAACTGTCACGGTCATTATGCATGTCCACAGTACACTAGAACTTTGTGCGATATCCTATCCTCAAACTGTTAGAAGTGCTGGTCATTTACTTGCCATTCCAGTATTTATCTTATGTTTTACTCTTAGTACTTCTTTGCTATCATGAAAACTTTTTCTGAGTTCAATTGTTTGGAAACATTTAATTTTATGAATATTGCTTAATCTTAATTTTTGTTCTAAGATTTATACTGTATCTTTGCCTTACAATTTATTTAAAAGACATTGTATGATATCTTCTCCTAGTATTAGAAACTTTAAAAAGTATATTTCCATTTTCTGTTGACTTTAAAAAAAACAGAGGTTTGTACCTATGTTGTTTATTTATTAAAAAAAAAGATATCATGCCTATATCTTGCAGTCTGAATAACTACAATAAAGACAACAACATACAATGCATTAATTATTGTAACTGTCATACTAATGTGTTTTGAAAGTGTTTTGTTATTTTTATTTTTTCTCTTCAAAAGAAAACAGAATAATAAAAAATGACACAGTCAAAATTTCTAGGAAAAAATTCTCTAGGACAGACAGACAGATAGACAGACATGAACAGAGACCTTTTCATATCTTCATAAGTTTTTCTTCTTCCACATTTCCCCAATTAGAAGCTTATGGAAATAAGCAATTTTGCCTTCAAGCGAGTAGAGGCTTGACAAAAACATATGAATCACAAGATTTCAAATGGAATTATTCCTTGAAAGAATGGATTGGAAAAGGCTTTGCTGTGGTTCACACACTTTCCAGCAGATACAGGAAGAGGAAGAGCTTCTCTCTCCATGCTGGAATGAAGATGTAATAAAGCAGGCTGGATACTTCAGATTAAGTGAAAAGGCTGCTTTCCCACTTGCTTAGATCTCAAAGCAGAAGATATTATTGGATATGTAATTCTCACCTGTAGCAAACAACAAGCAGTTCTTAGCTGGTGAAGAGAATTAATGAACAGAAGGTCTTACCTTGTATTTTCTTCCTTTCTGTAAAGATCTGTATGAATTGATGTTGATAAATAGTAGAACATTTTACAGAAAATTAAATAAACTTTGCTCATGATTTTAAGTAGTACTGTACTCTGTCATATGAAGCACCTCCATACTTCCAACTTCCTTTTCTTTTGAAGGACAAAAGCTTTATACAAAAATACTTCAAATAATGTTTATCTCCCTAAAGAAAGAAAGATATCTAACTGAGCACCACACCATTACTTGAGTAAAATAAACAATTTTGCATATTTGTTGATTTTTGAAATGTTAGCTGCCTAGGTTCTCTAATGTTCTGCGGCTTTAATGAACTTGAAGGTATGTACATGGTTCTATGGTAAACCCTGAGGGGATTTGAATGACCTTGTCAGATAGCAAAAGTACATTTTTAGATATATTGGTCTTGCTTTAACTTCTTAACCATCCAGCAAAAAATTGTAGATATTGAAAGTAAAGCTATATAAATATGAGTAAAGCTATATAAATATGCTAAGCTGAAAAAGGCTCAAGTCAACAAATTCTGTCAATTGCCAGTCATGCTGGAAATTCACTACTATTACGAACGATTGCACTACATTGCATTAGATTGCTGAATTCAGGTACCTGAAATCTGTGGTCTGGCATCAAGTATGAAAAGGTCCTTTGAAGGCTTCTCCAAATACAGTTTCTCTAACTGCAGTAGAAAACTGAACCCTGGGCTTGCAGCTACCCTGCACCAGGGGGACCTGCTGGTCTCAGCCCAGGAGCAGCATGGGTGAGACCCACTTCCACCCCCTTGGGCCGCCCCTCACCACACTGAAGCACCCCCATACCCGGCCCACCTAGTAGGAATTCCTGCCGTGTTCCGGGAACTCCCAGATCCAGTCCAAGACCAAGCCAGTGAGCGTGTGGGAGAGCTTCTGGCTACCCTGTGCCAGTGGGACCTGACAGTCTCAACCCATTTGCAGCGTGGAAGAGACCCTCTTCCACCCCCTTAGGACACCCCAAACACTCCACAGCACAACCCCAACCTACCTGCACAGTGAGAATTTATGCTGCGTTCTGGGGACCCCCAAATCCAGTCCTAGCCCAGGCCCAGAGAGTGTATGGGAGAGCTGGCTCTCCACCCCGCCCCCACACCACCTTGTCCCCTCCAGACTCAGCTCAGTTCTGGCATACAGGCCTGGGGTGAAACTCTTCAGCTGCAATACTTCAGAGAGTGTAGGGGACAGAAAAACTCAGCTAGTCGAGGAGGAGAACGTCTTGCCAGAGAGGCACAACAGATTTACTACCAAGGGCAGCACCAGGAAAGAGCTGAGCACAGAAGTCACACCCAAGACAGGCACAGCTGGATAAATAAATAAATAAATAAATCCAAACTTTGCACATCTGCATCCTCAACTTTAGTAGATGCTAGGGTTATAACTGCAAAGGTCAGAAGACGGTGTTACACAAAATTACAATGAGAAGGAGAAATTGCATTCTCACATCCCAAGTACACACATAACAAGTGCAGAGGACACTATCACAGAACAAATTGAGAATTGCACTGCTGAAATCAATGAATCAATGGCTTCTGAAATAAAGAAACAGCTGTAGAAAGGGATAGAGGAACTCAGATTGGAAATTAAAAAATAAATCCCTGAATTAATAACGTCTGCAGTAATGAATCAAATGCAGAAATATATGGAGGAACCCCAATACCCACCCAAAACAAATACAGAGGACACTAGCTCAACACAAATGTATGATTTAATAGCGTCCATAGTAAATAAGCAACAGCAGAAAGTCATAGAGAAACTCATAACAGAATTCTTTTCTACTAGCTCAGCTCAAATGTATGAATTGATAGTGTCGATAGTAAATAAGCAACAGAAGAAAGTGAGAGAGGAACTCAGAGTAAAAATTCTGAAATAAAAAAAGAATTCTCAGAATGCATAGCATCTGAAGTAAAGAGTCAAATACAAAAACATAGGGAGGAAACCAAATCTGAAAAAAATACTGCAGTAAAAGATTAAATAATTGTTTGTAAAGAACAAATTAATAAAAAAATAGAGGAGATTACAAAAATGAAGGATTCCTTGAATGTGCAATACAGGAAAGAAATAGATCACATGAAGCTGAGTCAAAGAGATGCAGAGGAAATTAAAATGTCAATCACAAGCTTAAAAACAGTTTAAGTGAAAGTGAAGACAGAGTTTCAGATCTTGAAGACGCTGGTGCAGCTAGTGAAAAGATAAAAAGGATCTCTTAAAAACAACTAGGATGCAGGAAAAAATGATCCATCACCTGAAAGATGATGCAAACATAAACAATGTGAGACTAATAGGCATCAATGAGAAAGAAGGAGTCAATACAAAGGACATTAAAAATATATGGGCAGGGGGCCAGGGAGATGGCTCGGTGGAATTAGCAATTCCCTGACAAATGCAAGATCCTGAGTTCAATCTCTGGTTCCTCAAAAAACAAAACAAAACAAAACAAAACAAAAAAACAAAAAACAAAAACAAAAAACAAACAAACAAACAAAATATGGGCAGAAGTAATAGCAGAATACTTCCCAAACATGAGGACACAATCAGCCATTCATGTAACCGAGGCATACAGAATGCCAAGAACCACAACTAAATTGAAAACACACTGAGACATATAATAGTCAACATACCAAAAATTCAGCACAAGAATAATATAATGAAAACTACTAGAGAAAAGAAGCAGATCACATTTCAAAGGAAACCTCATCAGAATTATGGCAGACTTGTCTTCCCAAGAAGGCAAGAAGACCATGGAGCAGAGTACTTCAAGTCCTCTATGAAAACAAATTCCAGCCCAGACTACTATACACTACACTACAAAACTCCCTTTCAGCTTTGAAGGAGAAGTGAAATATTTCCATGGCAAAGATCAACTAAAGAATTTCATGATGACAATTCCAACCCTACAGAGGATACTGAAAGATGTTCTAGAGAGGGACCAAAATGATCAGAACCCCACAAATGAGATGAGAAGCAACCAACTAAATAAGGCAAGCAACTAAACACAGGAGAAAAAGGAGTAAAGAACAACAGGTATATAACATGTCAATTGTAAGTCAATGCATCTCAGTTCTAACCATCAATGTAAATGGACTCAATTCACCAATTAAGAAAAGTAGACTGGCACAGTGGATTAGGAAATAAAATCCAACAGTATGCTATATACAGGAAACACGTTTAACTCATAAAGATATTCAAAGGGCGAAAGTCAAAGGATGGAACACAATATTACACACCCCAGCAACTCAGAAAACAGCAGGGTTAACAATCCTTTTCTCTGACACTCTCAGCTTTAAACCAAGAAAGATCAAACGAAATAAAGAAGGCCACTATATACTTGTAAGGGGAAAAATTCAAGAGTAGGTAACACTCATAAACACTAAACAGGGCAGCACTCTACAATATAAAGCAAATCTTCATAGACGTGAAAAATCTAATATACAATACCACAATCTTAACAGGAGATGTTAACACCCACTTATGAAAAAAAAGGTCAACCAGACAAAATTTAGCAAAGAAATAACAGAACTGAAACAGAACTTGAAACAAATAGACTTGGTGGACATATACAGAGCGTTCTACCCAGCTCAATACACAGCTCAATACACATTTTTCCCAACTACACATGGGTCATTTTCCAAAATAGACCATATACAGGTCCATAGGTCATGCTTAAGTATATGCAAGTGGCCGGGGAGATAGCTCAGTGGAATAAGCGCTTCCCTGGCAAGTGCAAGGGCCTGAGTTCAAACCCTGGTTAAGCAAAAAAAAAAAAAAAAAAAAAACTAAACGCAAGAAAGCAGAAATTACCCCATGCACATTATCTGACCACAGTGCAATGAAACTGAAAGTAAATGACAAAAGAAACCCAAAACAATAGGCTAAATACACGGAAATTAAATGACACACTACTTAGAAAACAATGAGTCACAGAAAAATTTCAACAATATCTGAATTCAATGAAAATTCAAACACAACTTGTAATTTATGGGATACAATGATAGCAGTTCGAAGCGGGATATTCATAGCTGTGAACTAACACATTAGGAAAGCAGAATGGGAACAAATAAGTACCCTAATGTTGCACCCTGAACAACTAGAAAAGGAAGAGCAAACCAAACCCAGAGCCCAAAGATGGGAGGAAATAATAAAGATTAGAGCAGAAATTAATTCAATTGAGATGAAGAAAACAATTCAAAGAATCAAAAAAGCAAAAAGCTGGTTCTTTGAAAAATTAAATAAAATCAATAAGACTCTAGCTAACCTCATCAAACAGAGGGAAGGAAAAATTCAAATACAAGCAATAAGGAATGAAAAGGGTGTAATTACGACAGACTCAGTGGAAATTTGGAAGATTACCAATACCTACTTTGAGAATCTTTAGTCTAAAAGAATAGAAGACACAGAAGGAATGGACAGATTCGTAGAATTGTACAAATTACAACAACTGAATCAACAAGATATAACCACTCTCACTAGCCAAATAATAGCCAAAGAAATACAAGATGTAATAAAAAACCTACGGACAAAGAAAAGTCCAGGTCCAGATGGATTAACAATGGAATTCTACAAGATACTTACAGAAGATGTAGTCCCTATAATCCACAAAATCTTCAATGAAATTGAAAAGGAAGCAATCCTCCCAAAATCATTCCTGGAAGCAAGTATTATACTGATACCAAAACCAGGAAAAGACACAACTAAGAAAGAGAACTAAAGGCCAAACTCCCTCATGAACATAGATGCCAAAATCCTAAAAAAATCATAGCAAATAGAATAGAGCAAATCATCAAAAAGATCATACACCATGACAAGGTAGGATTCATCCCAGGGATGCAAGGATGGTTCAATGTTCGAAAATCTATAAATGTAATACACTATGTCAATAGAGTGAAAACTAAAATCCACATGATCATCTCAATTGATGCTGAAAAGGTTTTAGATAAGTCCAACACTCATTCATGTTCAAAGTCTTACAGAAAATTGAAATAGATGACCTGTATTTCAATTTGGCAAAAGCCATTTATGAATACTCAAAGGCTAGCATGATTCTAAATGGGGAGAAACTGAAATCTTTTACTCTTAGATCTGGTACAAGACAAGGATGCCCTCTATCACCACTCTTATTCAATATATATCTGGAATCATTAGCTAGAGCCACTAGAGGAAAGAAAGAAAAGGAATAATAGTAGGTAAAGAAGAAGTTAAATTATCTTTATTTGCAGATGACATGATACTTTACCTGGAAGACCAAAAAAAGTCAACCAAGAAGCTATTAGAATTAATACATAAATTCAGTAGCATAGCAGGTTATAAGGTCAATATCCAAAAGTCAATAGCATTCCTCTACACAGATAACAAACACACTGAGACGAATATTATAGAAATAATATTTTTTTACAATAACACTGAGGAAAATAAAACACCTTGGAATTAATCTAACTAAAGAAGTCAAAGATATTTTCAAGGAAAATTACAGTACTCTTAAAAAAAGATCGTGGAAGATTTCAGAAAATGGAAAGTTGTTCCACTCTCCTGGGTAGGAAGAACGAATATTGTGAAGATGGCCATACTCCCAATATTGCTGTACAGATTTAACGCAATCCCTATGAAACTACCAGCAACATATATCACAGAGCTAGAGAAATCATTCCTAAAATTTATTTGGAACCAGAAAAGACCTAGAATAGCAAAGGTAATCCTGGGCAATAAAAACAATGCAGGAGGAATTACAATTCCTGACTTGAAATTATACTACAAGGCTACTGTGATAAAATTAGCATGGCACTGGCAACAAAATAGACCCAAGTATCAATGGAATAGATTAGAATACGCTGAAGCCAGTACAAACACCCTCAGTCACCTTATCTTTGACAAAGCAGCCTAACATA
>NW_004525089.1:87897-97208 GCF_000260255.1 Octodon degus
GAGATGAATACATACTTCTCAGAGGATGAAATTAAAGAAGGGAATAAATATTTGAAAAATATTCCACATCACTAGCCATCTGTGAAACACAAATTAAAACAACATTGAGATATCATCTAACCCTCAGAAGGAATTCGTATCATAAAGAAATCACACAACGACAAATGTTGGAGAGGCTTTGTGGAAAACAGAACCTTTCTCCCTCTCTGGTGGGAATGTAGACTAGTGAAACCATTATGGAAAGTAGTGTGGAGACTCCTTAGAAAAGTTGAACTGGAAATCCCATTTAAACCAGCTATTCCTCTAATGAGAATTTTCCCAGAGGATCTGAAAATATCATGTCATAATTATATATGTGTGCCTATGTTTATAGCAGCACAATTTGTGATAGCCAATTCTTAGAAACAACAAAGATACCCATCACCTAAGGAATGGATGAAAAGGATGTGGTGTTTTTATACAATGGAGTATTACACAGAAATAAAGAATAATAACCTCAAAGCTTTTATATTGAAGTAGATGCCACTTGAAGATAAATTTATAAGTGAAATAAACCAGACACACTTGTGTAAATATCGCATAGGTTCCCTAGTATAAGAACTCAAAAGAAGAAATACAAATAGAAAGGTTTAAAACAAGTAAAAGAAAATCAAGAACTCAAGGACTAAGAGAGGGAAAGGAGAAAACTAGGAATAATGACAGTGACAAAACATACAGTTATATGTAGAAGATAAGCAAGGCAATGATCTTGAGAATCTCCTGAAGATTTTTGAATCTAGCAGTTAATTGGAAAGATTCTCACTCTGACTAACTATATACTGACACCTGTTAACTAAGCAAATGCATTAAAGTTGGCAATTTGTAATAGTAGATTCATGCTTGTAGTGCCTGTCATTCTGGACTTCTGAATATAGGCTGCTTGTCATGAAATGCCAGTTGCTGCTGTGCTGTATCTTTGGTAGATGATTTTTCAAAAAGTAAGGAGTGGTGAATGAAGGCAGGAGACAGGAAATGTAATGTTGTGGGACTGTCCTGCTTCAAGGTTTCATATGGTTAGATTGTGGATTTATTTGTAAAAAAAAGAATTATATAATTACTTATGACTATTTTCAAAATATATTCTAATATTAAAATGTTTTTTCATCGTATTCTGTAGGGACTTAAAGTTCAACATAACAATACTTGATGAAAAATACCTGTTCCATGTTAAGCCTAAAATGTTTGATATTCAGACAGATAGTGAGGTTAAGCTTAACAGCCTAGGTTTTATGGTAATAACAATAAGCTTCTCTTTTGGAGGGATAACAACCTAAGTTTGCAGAACAAAATTAGAGAAAAAGGAGGACCAAAAGGAAAGCAAACATTTTAGCCCTAGCCTTCCATGGTCAATTAAGACTCAGAACATATGAGACCTTTTACTGTAATGTCATGTAACTCGGTAGTGTCCCAAATTTTCTGATCAAGGAGATTATGAGGCCAAAGTGGAAAGTGATTGATGATGTATAGTGTGCCTAAGGGGAGTCACATGAAGAGAAAACATTCTTTCAGGCTTTCACAGGGAGCACATTGGCCAAGTAACGGCCATAACTCATCCACATGGAGGACACTGACAAAGGTTCTACAATCTGAGGTACAGGATCTCAGGATAAATCCTGAGGGGATTTCACTGACCTTATCAGGCCCAAAAACTCAAACTCTTGTTGCATAGGTCCTGCTTTACCTTGGTCTTAACTATCCAGTAGAAAAGTATGAAGACAAAATATAGGAAGTAAAGCCATGCTGTTATGTTGAGCTGTGGGGGACTCAGGTCAACAATTTCTGACATTGCCAGTCAAGCAGAAAACCCAATACTATTATGGGCTACTGGTCTCTTTTAGAATATGTTGCTGAGTTAACACACCTATAATATTCAAATAATGGAACTTAACAAAAAAAGGTATACAGATTAATGTCCATTTTGTATCTGTGTATTCAAATTGGTTAGGATAGATATATAGTTACATTCTCTTAATGAATAGAGGGATTTGTTCTAATGGTGTTTGTAAATAAGATATCAAGTCCGCATCTTGCACAGCAATTAACCACTAAGAAGAATGTATGCAATGTGTTAATTATTGAAACTGTCCTACCAATTTGATTTGAAGCTGTCTCATTGCTATTTGTTTAGCAATAAAAGTATGGGGAAGAAAAAAGAAACGACTTCCAAGGAAAATGAAAAGCCATCAAAACTTTGAGTTTAGTTCTTCCCTGGTGAGCTTCAGGAAGCACAAACAGGCTGGTTTGACCAACAAATGCATGAAAGGGGTATTAGGAGACAAAGACAGTTATCTTTGAGGTCACAGAGGAGAGGAGGAGGAGCTGACTGGTTAGAATGGATTTCTACTTTTACTGTGAGGGACATATGAAAGCCTCATAGGGCTTGAAAAAAAGCCTGCTGGCACAGTTGGGTTTTGTCAGAGTCAGAGCCAACATGTTTTTCTGGATGTGATGTATGGGAGGAGGAGCATAGTCAGTGATTAATCCATAGTCTTTTTTTCTGAGCCACTGAAAATTTGGTGTAATTAAGGAACATGAAAGGAACTTACGGGGGAGTATTCCTTTGCTGACAAGATATGAAAAGCCTGATTTATATATTAATTTTGAGGTGGCTAATAGGCAATGGCCTATACCAATCTAGAGTCAGGAAGGAAATCTATAATGAAAGTATAAAGTTAAAACTCATCAGCCTACAAGTACCATTTAAATACAATGTATGTATGATGTGTGATTCTGCTAAAGAAGTAAGAGATAGAAGACAGAAGTAAAACAAAAACATGGGCTTGATCACTTCAGTCTTTGGAATCTGTACAGAAGGGAAGACAGCAAATTATAACAAGAAGGTATACATAATGACTGAGAGGTGACCAACTCATTTATCTCTTTTATCTTTCATAGACAAAAGTTTCACATTAAGTCAATGGGGGTCATTTTCATTTTTGTTTACCACTATGGGGCCCTACTTTTGTTTTGTTTTACACTAAAGACTCCTCTCTCTCTCTTCATCTATGAAGAAAGTTTTCCTCTATTATATTCTAACTTCTCTTTTTTTCTTTCCTTTCTTCTTTCTTTCTATATTCTTTTTCTTCTCTTTGAGACAGGCTCTCACCATGTAGCCCAGGCTATCTTTGAATTCATAGCAATCCACTTTTCTCAGTCTCCCAAGTACTGGGATTATAGACATGTGCCACCATGCCTCATTTTCTTTTGGCTAGTTTTTTCTTTTCTTTTCTTTTCTTTTTTTGGCTAGTTTTTTCTTAATTCAATAATTGCTATCAATTGGTCAAGCAATGGCCGTGACTCATCCACGTGGCTAACACTGACAAAGGATCTGCAAATTGTGGTATAGGGTTACAGAATAAATCCTGAGGGGACTTGACTGATCTTATCAGATACAAAAGTTACATTTCTTGTTATATATGTCTTGCTTTATCTTGGTCTTCACCATCCAGCAGAAAAATATGAAAACGAAGTATATAAAGTAAAACCATATTAATATGTTGAGCTGTGAAAGGCTCAAGTCAACAACTTCTGCAGATAACCCACTGCTATTGTGGACTGCTGAACTGTGTTGGATTGTTTTGCTGAATTCACACACCTATAGTATTTAGATGCCAATGGAATACCCATTTCTGACAGAACTAAAAAAAAAAAAAGGTGATACGAAGGAAGGACTATTTTTTATCTGTATATACAGAATAGTTAGGATAGTTATACAGCTACTTTCACTTAATTCAATGAGAAAAAAGATTTGTACTAATAGCATTTGGACAGGATATTCCATCTGCTTCTTGTACTATGGATAACCACTAAGATAATAATGTACAATGTATTAATTATTGAAATTGTCCTATTAATCAGCTTTGAAACTGTCTGCTTAATCAGCTTTGAATCAGCTTTGAGAAACTGATATTTATTTCTCAATAAAATAAAAAAAAATGCTATCAAAAAAATTTTGAAACTGTCCTACCAATTTGGTTTGAAACTGTCTCATTGCTATTTTTTTCTCAATAAAATTATGTGGAAAAAAAGAAAACAACTCTGACAAAACAAAAGGAATAAAGGGAGAGATAAATAAATGACTCTTTTTATACAAAATACATGTATATTTTAAAATCTATACTTAGGATAGGTATACAGCTGTTTTCCCTTATTATTCAGTGAGAATAAAGGTTTGTTCTAATACTGTTTTAGATAAGGGAACATGCCTGCATCTTATCCTCTGAATAACTTCTACAAAGACAACAATATGCAATGTACCAATAATTGTAACTGTGCTACTCACGTGTTTTGAAACTGTTTCATTGCCTTTTTAATTAAAATGAATAAAAAACAAAACAAAAATATACTACCTGCTAAAAACAAAATTAAATATATTTTGTCAATAAGAGTTTATAAATGACTGTACAGATTTCTTTAGACTTAAAATTCTTACACAAACTTAGAAAAAAGAAAAAAGAAACAAACAAACAAACAAACTACAGGCCTGGGAGATGACTCAATACAATAATCGCTTCCCTGGCAAGTACAAGGGCCTTAGTTCAATCCCCAGTTTAGAAAGAAAGAAAGAAAGAAAGAAAGAAAGAAAGAAAGAAAGAAAGAAAGAAAGAAAGAAAGAAAGAAAGAAAGAAGAAAGAAAGAAAATAAAAGAAATAGAAAAATAAAAGAAAAAAGCAACTACAAAATGTCTGATTATTTTTATTCATGTAGGACTCATTTTTGTGTGTCTTGAGCCATCAGTCATTGCCAAAATGCCAAAATCATCATTACTCACACAAGACATTATCTTTAATCTGAATTCAGCCCTGATGAGCTCTGAGATACAACTTTATATTTCGAGTAGCTCATACAGATTTAATGAAATAGAATATGAAAACATCACAGTGTGTGTTTCTTAAAACTTAACAAACTACAGGTTTAAAACTGAGAGTTAAGAATATCTTTTCTTTTCAATGATAGTCTCTGCAAGGATAGAAAAATACACAGAGATTGTTGAACATCACCCTCATATATTTCTGTGAATGTTTAAAATTTAAAACAATGTTATTAGATTACAAAAGAGAATCTCTAAAACTTAATGGAACATACATGTCTTTATGACTATGCTTAAAAAGAAAAATATTTTCAAGTTTGAATTACAATGTTCTTCATTTAAGGATTTCAATCCAGAATATATAATGAATTTAAGATATCAGGCCCCCGGTAAAGACTCAGGACATAAGAGAACCTCTGCTGTGAAATGCTGTAACTAAGTTATGTCCCCAGTATAATGATCAAGATGATTATGGGGCCACAGAGGAAAGTGATCGATGATGCATAATGTGCCTAAGGAGAGTCCTGTAGACAGACAAAATTCTCTCAGGCTTTCACAGTTATCAAATTGTCTAGGCAATGACTGTGAATCATCCAGATGGCTAACAATGACAAAAGATCCACAAAGTACTGTACATAAATAAAGGGTAAATACTGATGGCATTTGACTGACCTTCTCCAGTAGCAAAAGTTATATTTTTAGTTATATATGTCTTCCTTTATCTTGTTCTTAACCATCCTGCCAAAATGTGTAACCATGAAGTATAAAAGGAAAAGCTATGTTATTATGCTGAGCTAAAAAAGGCTCAAGTCAACAACTTTGGAAAATTACCAGTTGTGCTGATAACTCACTACTATTATGGATTATTGGTTTATATTGTGTTATTTTGCTGAATTCAAGCACTTACAATATTTGGACTGGCATCAAATATGAAAAAGTCCTTTAAAGACTTCTCCTAATACAGCTTCTTTACTAGCAATGGAACACCCATTTCTGATAAAACAAAGAAGGGGGATATAAATAAAGGACTGTTTTGTAGTGAAAAAAAATATATATATGTGTGTGTGTGTGTGTGTGTGTGTGTGTGTGTATAAAGTAGGAAAGATATACAACTACTTTCTCTTATTGAATATTAGTTCAATGAGCAGAAAGGTTTGTACTAATAGTGTTTAGACAAGATATCATATTTGCATTTTGTCCTCAAATTAACTGTTATGAAGACAACAATATGCAATGTGTTAATTATGGTAACTGTCATACTAACCTGTTTGAAACTGTCATTCAATTTAACCTTTTTCCACATTAAAATGAATAAAAATAAATAAGTAAAAATAAATCATCAGGCCCCTAATGTTCAAAGACCCCATCCCAAAATAAGTTTTTGCAATGAATATACATGTCTTAAGTAAAAGACACTAATGGCAAAAAATATATGAGGAAATGTTCAACATCATTTGTCATTCATGAAACAAAAATGTAAACATTCCTGAGTTTCTCTGTCACCCTAGAAAAACTGGCTATTATCAAGAAGTCAACCAATAATAAACGCTAGGAGGCCTGTGGAGAAGAAGGAACACTTTTCCATTGTTGATGGGAGAATGGAGTGGTACAACCACTATAAAAATCAGTGTACAGACTTCTGAGAAATCTAGGATTTGGCACATAATTCAACCAGGTATTCTTTTTTAATTAATTTTATTGAGAATGAAATACCAAAGGGACAGCTTAAGAATGGTTTAGTAAGATAGTTACAATAATTAATACATTGCATAACGTTGTCTTTGTAGTAGTTATTCATAGTACAAGAGACAGACATGATATCTTGTCTAAACACTATTAGCACAAATTTTTCTTCTCATTGAATTAAGAGAAAATAGCTGCATAACTATCATAACTATTTTCTACATATAGATTTTTTTCACTAAAAAATGGTCCTTCATTTATATCCACCTTTTGTTTAGTTTTGTCAGAGATGGGTATTCCATTGCCATTTAAATATTGTAGGTGCATGAATTCAGCAAACTATTGCAATATACTCCAGCTGTCCTTAGTACAGGTAGGTTATGTGCACACCTGGCAATGTCAGAAGTTTTTGACTTAAGCATTTTACAACTCAACATATTAATATGGCTTTACTTTTTATATTCTGTGTTTATCCTTTTGTTCTGCATGGTTAGGACCAAGATAAAGCAAGACCTATATAACAAGAAATGTAACGTATGTATCTGAAAAAGTCAAGCCAATACCCTCAGGATTTACCCTGAAACCATGTACAACTGTTTGTAGATCTTTTGTCAGTGCCAGCCATCTGGATGTGTCACAGCCACTGCTTAGCCAATTTGCTCTTTATGAAAGCCAGAGAGAAAGTTTTCTCTGTAGGTGACTCTCGTGAGGCTCATTCTACATCATTGATCACTTTCCTCTGTGTCCCCATAATTTCATTGAACAGAAAATTTGGGACAACACTGATTTACAGGATATTACAGGACAGGTTCTCTTAAGTCCTAAGTTGTCACTGACCTTGAAGGGCTAGGGCCAAAATGTTGGCTACCCTTGTAGCGCTTCTTTTTTTTAATATTTTGGTTCATAAACTTAAGGAGTTAACCCTTGAAAAGAGAAGCTTATAGATATTACTCAGGAACAGAGGCAGTTGAACTTAATATTACTCTCTATCTAAATGTCAAATGCCTCAGACATAATATGGGACAGGTATTTTCCATCAATAATTGACAGACTGAACTTTAAATCTAAGAGAACTTTTGCTGCACTCTCAGAACATCTCCAGACCCAGCCAAAGCCCTTGCCCAGTGAGTGTGAGGGAGAACTTCTGCACTCCCCTGCACCAAATGGACAACTCCAGACCCAGCCCAGGCCTGGTGCAGAACGGAGAACTTTCACCAGGATCTCAGGACCCCTCCACCCCTCCAGACCCAGCCCAAGACCAGCTTGTGAGTGAGAACTTCCACTTCGCTCTTGGGAAGACTCCAGAGGCAGCCCAAGCTGAAGGACTGCGAGGGTGAGGGAGAGATTCTGCGCTCTACTGCACCTGCTGGACAGCTCTGGATCCAACAAAGCCCCAGCTTGTTAGTGAGAATTTCCAACACGCTCTCTGGAACCATCCAAACCCAGCCCAGAAATGGCATACAGGCCTGGGTCTAAACTCGGCAGCTGTAATCTCTGCAGAGGGACTAGAGGCCAAAACCTAGCTATTCCAGAAGCAGAGTATCTTGCCATGAGATGCAACAGGAAGAAGCTGAATACAGCAGCCAGACACAAGACAAGCACAACTGGACAAATTAAAACATTGCCGATATGCACCTGAATTGCAGTAGGTGCTAAGGTTATAACTACAATACAACACTACACCAAGATCAGAGGACAGTGCTGTACAAAAAGAAAAAAAAAACAAAGATAAGGAGAAAAATGCAATCTGAGACCCCAAGCACACACAGAACAAGCACAAAAGTCACTACCACATAAGAAATGGGGAATCACACAGCTGAAATGTCTGAATCAATAGTGTCTGAAGTAAAGAAGCAACTGCAGGAAGGTATAGAGGAAATCAGATAATAAATAACCTTAGAAATAAAAAAGAAATCTCAGTTAATAGCATCTGAAGTAAAGAATCAATTGCAGAAGCATATAGAGGAAATCAGATTGGAAATAATCTGAGATAATAAAAGAAAATATAACTATAATGAAAGAATCAATAACTCCCTCTCAAGAAGACACTGATAAAAAATAGAAGATATTAAAATATGATGAAACACTTCTGTGAACAATATAGGAAAAATATAGAGCAAATGCACCAGAGTCAAAGACATAGAAAGGTATTTAAAATATCAATGACAAGCTTGCAAAACAATTATTGTAAAAGTGAAGATAGCGTTTCAGATCTTGAAGATGATTTCTCAGCTGATAATGTAAGAAAAGATCTCTTAAATACAAATAGGATGCAGGAAAAAATAAATCATCACTTTCAAGAAGAAGCAAAGATGAACAACATGAGGCAAATAGGCATCAAGGAAAAATAAAGAATCAATATAAATGATATAAAAAGTATGAGCAGAAGGAATAGCAGAAAACTACGCAAACATGGGAAAACAACCTGAAATTCAGGAAACTGACACATATAAACGTCCAAATAACATCAAAACAATTAAAAACACACTGAGACATAAAATAGTCCAGATCCCAGAATTCCAGCAAAAGAACAATATATTGAAAGCTGCTAGAGAAAAGAAATTGATAACATTTAAAGGAAAATCCATCAGAATAATGGCAGATTTCTCTCCAAAAACCATGTACACAAGAAGAGTATGGAGCATAGTACTTCAAGGCCTTTATGAAAACAAATGTCATCCCAGAATGCTATACCCTACAAAACTCTCTTTCAAGTTTGATGGAGAAGTGAAATACTTCCATGACAAAGAACAATGAAAGTATTTCATGATGACAAAAA
>NW_004525089.1:98544-102398 GCF_000260255.1 Octodon degus
GGAAGATCAAACCAAATCCAAAGGCCAAAGTCGGGAAGAAATCATGAAGATTGGAACAGAAATTAATTCAACTGAGATGAAGAGAACACTTGAAAGAATTATGAAACAAAAAGCTGGTTGTTTGAAAGACTAAATAAAATTGATAAGCCCAAGACAGCTTCATCAAAAACAAGAAAGGAAAAATTCAAATACAAGCAATAATGAATGCAAAGGGTGTAATTACCACAGACCCAGTGGAAATTCAGAAGATTATCAGTAGATACTTTGAGAACCTGTAATCTCACAGAATAGAAACACAGAAGAAATGAATAGATTCCTAGAAAGGTACAAATTACCAAAACTGAATCAAGAAGATATAATAACTCTCAATAATCCAAAAACAGCCAATGAAGTATGAAATATAATTTTATTAAACCTACCTATAAAAAAATCCAGATCCTGATTCACAGCTGAATTCCACATGAAATTTGCAGACATTATACTCCATATACTCCGCAAACTCCTCAATGAAATTGAAAAGGAAGCAACCCTCCTAAAATTGTTCCTGGAGGCAAATATTATACTGATACCCAAACCGGGAAAGACACAACTAAAAAGAAGAACTACATGTCCATCTCCCTCATTTAGATCAAACAATCCTCAATAAAACCCTAGCAAATAGGATACAGCAAATCATCAAGAAGATAATACACCATGTCCAGGGATGCAATGATTGTTCCAGATACTCAAATCCATAAATGTAATTCACTATATGATAGAGCCAAATCTAAAAACCACATGATCATGACAATTGGTGAAGAAAAGGTTTTTGACAAGTCCAATATTCATTCATGTTCAAAGTCCTACAGAAAATTGGAATAAGTGGCCTCTATCTCAATCTAAAAGCCATCTATGACAACCCAACAGCTAACATAATTCTAAATGGGGAAAAAACTGAAATCTTTTAAACTCAGATCTGGTAGACAAGGTTGTCTTCTATCACCATTCCTATTCAATATAGTTCTGGAATCATTAGCTGGAGTGATCACACAAGTCAAAGAAATTAAATGAACAAGAATAAGTAAAGAAGATGTTAAACTATCATTTTTTCAGATGACATAAAACTTTATTTGAAAGAACCAAAAAAGTGCACCAAGAAGCTACTCGAATAAATATGCAAATTCATTAGAATAGCAGGATACAAAGTCAATATCCAGAACTCAATAGCACTCCTCTACACAGATAACAAAAGCACTGAGAGGGAAAATAAAGAAAGAATATCTTTTAGAATAGTACCGCAGAAAATAAAATACTTTGGAATTAGTCTAACCAAAGAAGTCAAAGATCCTTTCATGGAAAATTGCAGTACTTTAAAAAAACAGATCATAGAATATTTCAGAAAATGGAAAGACATAACCTGCTCCTGGATAAGGAGAACCAACATTGGGTAGATGGTCATACTCCCAAAATTGTTACTCAGTTTTAGTTCAATCCCTATCAAACTACCACCAACAAACCTCACACCTGGAGAAATCATTCCACAAATTTATTTGGAACAAGAAAATTAGTAGAATACCAAAGACAACAAGCATAAGGCAGGAAGCATTACAATTCCTGACTTGAAATTATAATAACAAGCTAATATGGTTAAATTTGCATGGTATTGGCAAAAAATAGACTTGAGATTCAATGGAATAGATTAGAAGATACAAAAACATCTATGAATACACTCAGCCAACTTATCTTCGACAACAGGGCCAAATATGCTTACTGGAAGAAAGATACCTCTAACAAATAGTGCTGGAAAAATTGGCTATCTACATGGTGAAAGCTAAAAATTGACCTAGGTCTATCACCATACACTAAGTAAACTCAAAGTAGATTTCACATCTAAACATTACAATAGAAACACCAAATCTGGATGATAAAGTAAGAGGAATTCTTGAAGACATAGTGGTAAGCAAAGAATTCATGAACAAAAATCAAATCACACGGGTAATATTTGAAAGAATTTAAAACTAGGACCTCCTCTAATTAGGGAGTTTTTTCACATAAAAATAAATTACCAACTAAGTGAAAATACAAGCCACAAATTTGGAAAAAAATCTTAATTTACATGCTCTCAGATAAAGGTCTGCTGTCTAGAATTCATAGACAACTAAAAAACATTAGGGCCCCCAAATTTAAAGACCAAGTCCAGAAATGGGCATCAGAGATGAACATATACCTCTCAGTGGATGAAATTAAAGGAGCGAATAAATACATGAAAGAATATGCCACATCACTAGTCATCAGTGAAATGTAAATTAAAACAACACTGAGATACCATCTCACCACAGAAAGAATGACTAGAATAAAAAAAAAAATCATCCAACAAAATGTTTTGGACAGGCTGTGGGGGAAAAAGAAGCCTTCTCCATTGCTGGTGGGAATATAGACCTGTGCAACAATTTTGGAAATCATTTGGGTCTTATAAATTTGTACTGCTTCTAATGCCTCATTAATTACTGCTACACGCTCTCTCAAGTAAATATTTGTTTTTCAAAAAATGATAAAAGAAAAATAGAGAGAATGAAGAAATGTCATAGGACTGCCCTGCTATAGTGTTCTATATGGATAGATTTTTAAAATCCTGTGTAAAAATGGGTAATTATTTATTTGTATTCTTTTGCTATTTTTTATTTTTGAATTTATTTTTTTCAGAACCAGAGATTGAACTCAGGCCCTTCTGTTTGGCAGGCAATCGCTTATTCCACTGAGCCATCTCCCAAGCCTATTTTTGAAATTTTTATGTTTTTTATACATTCTTTATAGATTTTTTAAATAATTTTATTGAAAAAAACAGCAATGTGACAGTTTCAAAACTGATTAGTAGGAGAGTTTCAATAATTAATACATTGTATATTCTTGTCTTCTTAGTGGTTATTCATAGTACAAGATGCAGACATGATATCCTCTCTACAAACACTATTAGTACAAATATTTCTATTCAGTGAATTAAGAGATAATAGCTGTATATCTATCCTATTTTGTATATACTGAAGCAAAATTGTACTTCATTTGTATCCCCATTTTTGTTTAGTTTTGTTAGAGATGGGTACTCCATTGCCATTTAAATATTGTAGGTGTGTGAATTCAGCAAAATAATCCAATATAGTCCACTAGACCATATTAGTAGTGGGTTATCCATAGGGCTGTCAATGTCAGAAGTTGAATTGAGCTTTTAGAGCTCAGCTTATTAATATGGCATTAATATTTACATGTCATTTTTAAACTTTTCTGCTGGATGGTTAATGTCAAGATGAACCAAGACATATATAAAAAGAAATGTAACTTTTGTATCTGACAAATCAGTCAAGCCTCCTCAGGATTTACCTTGAAACCCTGTACAGTTTGGAGATCCATTTTTCAGTGTCAGTCATGTGGATGAGTCATGACCATTGCTTGACAAATTTGCTCTCTGTGTAATAGTGGAATATTTTTCTGTATTCATACACCTACAATATTTAAATGGCAATGGAGTACCCATCTCTAACAAAACTAAACAAAAATGGGGATACAAATGAAGTACAAATTTGCATCAGTATATACAAAATAGGACAGACATACAGCTATTATCTCTTAATTCACTGAATAGAAAGACTTGTACTAATAGTGTTTGTAGAGAGGATATCATGTCTGCATCTTTTACTATGAATAACCACTAAGAAGACAAGAATATACAATGTATTAATTATTGAAACTCTCCTACTAGTCAGTTTTGAAACTGTCACATTGCTATTTTTTAATAAAATTATTTTAAAAAATAAATACTCTCTAATACTTTACTATAAATTATATATTGTTTTAATGATGAGCTAATACCCCTGAAATTT
>NW_004525089.1:102498-107054 GCF_000260255.1 Octodon degus
TAAATAAATAAATAAATAAATAAATAAATAAAGCAAAAGAATACAAATACACAATTTCCCATTTTTACACAGGAATTAAAAATCTATTCATATAGAACACTGTAGCAGGGCAGTCCTATGACATTTCTTCCTTTTCTCTATTTTTCTTTTATCATTTTTTGAAAAACAAACATTTACTTGAGAGAGTATGTAGCGGTAATTGATAAGATATTAGAAGCAGTACCCATTTATAAGACCCAAATGACAGACATTCCAAGCATGGCCCTAGTATTACACATTGCTCTCCTCCATGCGGTTCCTAAGTTCACATTTATAAGCATATTGAGTTAGTTATGGTGAGAATCCTAAGTAAATCCTAGTTTCAAAAATCTCATGGATTAGTAGGGTCATTTCCTCAACTATTTTGTGTATATAAATATGTGGTTTTGCCCTTGATATGTTTTCTAGATTTCCTGCTCACCCTCTCTTCATGGTTTAATCCTTAACTTTCGCTTTCCATGTAGTTTTGTTATACCTTTCAATATTCGTTTCTTCTTGTGAGCACTTATATTAAGGAAATGAAATGATATTTACACATGTGGATATGGTTTATTTCATTTGTGAACATATCTTCGAGTTACATCCATATATATGTATATATATGAAGGCTTCGAGCTTATCATCATTTATAACTGTGTAATACTTGATTGTATAAAAATTGCACATCTTTTTCATCCATTCCTCAGGTAAGAGACATTTTGGTTGCTTCCAAGATTTGGCTATCACAAATTGTTCTGCTATAAACATAGGTGTACGTATATTACTATGACATGTTTTTCAGTCCTTATGGGAATATTCCCAGTAGAGGGATTGCTAACTTAATGGGATTTCCAGTCCTTGTTTTTTAAGGAGTCTCCACATTGATTTCCATAATGATTACACCAGTCTACATTCCCAGTAGCAGTGGAGAAATGTTCCTTTCTTCACACAGACTCTCCCACATTTGTTGGTGGATTTCTTTATGATAGCTATTCTTTCTGGGGTGAGATCTTATCTACATGCTGCTTTAATTTGCATTCCATGAATAGCTTGTGATGTGGAGCATTTTTTTCATATTTTTATTAGCTTTTATTATTTCTTCTTCTGAGAGGAGTGTGTTCATCTTGGAGGCCCATTTCTGGATTGGGTCTTTAAATTTTGGGGCTGTAATGCTGTTTAGTTTTTTTTAAATATAGAGACAAGACATTTGCCTGAGGGTTTTTTAGAAAACATTTATTTGTTACTAACAGTGATGCAAGATGCAAATAATGGCAAGAGACCATAATAATCACATAAAAATGTGAAGAGTTACATAATTTTTTCCAAGATCATTAGAACTGGTATATTTTTCTTATTTAAGGAGGGGATTAAATTAAGTTCATATTAGCTATCTTGTTTTTCAATCAGGTCAGAGTTTTCAATATCTATATTTCCCCATACAGACTCCCTAATGGTTTCAATTTATTGTTATATTTTAAAGAGTATAAAAAAAAGCAAAAATAGAAACAAATAGCAAAAACAAAGACAGAAACAGAGTAATATACAATACATGTAGTGTATATTTTCAAAACAAAGATAACAAATTCACAGGGCAGGCTATATAGCTCAGCAGACTAAAGCACCTGTTTAGGTGGAGCACAGCAGCCAGGGTTTGATCTATGGTGTGCTGTGCCAGCCTCACCCCAGAATGCACTGAGACAGGGATTGAGAATGGGCATGGTGGCATGCACCTGTAATCCTAGCTCTTGTAAGCCTGAACACAGGAGAATCACTATGAGTCTGATCTACACAGTGAGACACTGTATAACCTGTCCTAAATACAAAAAAATGACAATAGTTCTTATATTACACATTTTTCTCAGCAAAACTGTTGTACAGATTAACAGATACAGGTTTGCAAGATTGAACAAATAATTCAACATTAACATTTTCTTTCAATAGACCTGAATATTTTTTCTTTATCTTTTTCTTTCTTATTTTTAAATTTAGTCAAAAGAGTATATAAAAATAATTGAAAAGACATTAGAAAGAGTACACATTTAGAAGAACAAGATGAAAAGTATTCAACATTGTTTTGTGAATTGCACACTTTTATCTTCAATATAGTTTCTCAGATTGTAGATATTAGCCAGTAGAGTTAGTCAAAATGAAAATTTTAAATATTAACTACTATTTTCACAATACTTATAGAAATTAGTAATACAATCATCTTAACTATCATGTATATACACTTGCATGATTTTTTTCTTCATTTTTTTCCTATTTTTTTCTTCTTTCACTCATCTTCATTGTTGATTCCTTACATTGCTTCTTTCCATTTTACAAAATTTATTATACCTTTCAGATTTTATTTATTGTTTCAAGTTCTTATACTGGGGAGACCATGTACATAGGTAGTTCTGGTTTATTTCACATATGAGCATAGGTTCTAGTTGTATCCATTTACCAAGAAAAAGCTCAAGTTTTTGTTTTTACATAGCTGAGTAATACTGTACTGTATATAAATGCCACAGTTTTTTTTTATCCATTCCTCAGGTGTTAAGTGTTTGCTTGTTTCAAAGATTTAGCTATGACAAATTGTGCTGCATGTTGAAAGAAATTACCAACAAAGTGAAAAGATAACCCACAAACTTCAAAAAAACCTTGACAAATAAGCACTCAGACAAACCTCTGCTCTCTAGAATTTATAAAGAACTACAAAACATTAGGGCACCAAAATTTAAAGACCTAAGCCAGAAATGGGCACGTGAGATGAACACACATTTCTCAGAGGACAAAATTAAAGAAGTGAATATACATATGAAAAAATGTTTCATATCACTAGCCATCCATGAAATACAAATTAAAACAACACTGAGATATCATCTCATCACAGAAAGAATGGCTATCATAAAGAAATCAAACAACAACAAATGTTGGAGAGGTTGTGGGTGAAAGGAACCCTTCTCCACTGTTGGTGGGAATGTCAACTGGTGCAACCATTATAAAAATCAGTGTGGAGACTCCTTAAAAAACTAGGACTGGAAATCCCATTCAAACCAGCTATACCATTATTGGCAATTTTCCCAGAGGATCTGAAACCATCATATCATAGTGTAATATGTGTGCCTATGTTTATAGCAGAAAAATTTCTGATAGCCAAATCTTTTAAACAAACAAGATGCCCAACATCTGAGGAATGGATGAAAAGGTGTGATATTTTTATACAATGGAGTATTACATGAAGAATGATACTTATGAAGCCTTCATATTTAAGGAGATGTCATTTGAAGATATACTCATAAGTGAAATATACCAGACACTCATGTGCAAATATCACATAGTCTCCCTAGTATAGGAACTCAAAACAAAAGATACAGATAGAAATATATAACACAATTAAAAGGAAAGCGAAAATTTGATAACTAGACATTGAAGGGACAGCAAGAAAAAAAGGTAAGAAACATGACAGGGACAAAGTCATACATTTATATGTACAATATGGGTAACACAATTATTCTGAGAATCTTCAGATGGTTTTTGAAGCTAGCAGTTAATTAGAAGGATTCTCACCCAGCTAAATATATATGCCAATACCTGTAAACTAAGCAACTGCACTGAAGATGGCAATGTGTAATAGTAGGTTCATGCTTGGAGTGCCTGTCATTCTGGTCTTCTGAATATGTGCTGCTTGTTGTGACACACCAGTTGGTGCCATGCTGTCTCCCAGGTTGATGTTTTTTTTAAAAAAGGAAGAGGGCTGTGAGTGAAGGCAAGAGACAGAAAAAGAAGTGTTGCAGCACTGTCCTGCTACAATGCTGTATGTGGTTATGTTTGTAAACTTCTGTATAAAAATATGTAATTGTTTATTCATATTTTTAAAATATTTTAATTTTTTCTTCATATTTTGTAGTGACTTAATGTTTAACATATCAAAGTTTGATGTAAAATGACTGTTTCTTGTAATGCCTAAGATGTTTGATATTTAGACAGATAGAGTAAGCTCAACAGCATAGGTTGTACAGTAATAATAATAAGCTTCTTTTCTGGAGGGTGAATAACCTAAGTTTGAAGACCAAAAATTAGAGAAAAAGGTCTGCAAGGACAGCCAACATTTTGGCTCGAACCGTTCAAGTTCAGTGAAGACTCAGGACATAGGAGAACTTGTACTATAACATCGTGTAACTCAGTGGTGTCCCAAATTTTCTGATAAAAGAGATTATGGGGCCAAAGAGGAAAGTGATCGATGATGTAGATTGTGAGTAGGGGAGTCACATGAAGAGAAAATATTCTCTCAGGCTTTCACAGAGATCAAATTGGTTAAGTAATGGATGTGACTCATACATATGGCTGACACTGACAAAGGTTCTACAATCTGAGGTACAGGATCTCAGCATAAATCCTGAGAGGATTTGACTGACTTTATCAGATACAAAAGCTACATTTCTTGTTATATAGGTCTTGCTTTACCTTGGTCTTAACCATCCAGCAGAAAACCATAAAAACAAAGTATAAAAAGTAAACCCATATTAATATGCTAATCTCTAAAAGGCTTGAGT
>NW_004525089.1:108764-109722 GCF_000260255.1 Octodon degus
AATTTGTGGGTTGTCTTTTCCCTCAGTTGGTGCTTTCTTTCTACATCCAGAAACTTCTCAATAAGATGAGAACCCAGTTATTGATTCTTTGAAGTATTTCTCATGAATCTCTTTTTTGTGGACTCTCTACCTATCACTATGTCTTCATGATTTCCAATTAATTTATCTTCCAGCAGATTTTATGCTTCTGTTTTAATGTTTAGATCTTTAATCCATTTTGACATTAGTTTAGTGAATGATTATAGACTTGTCCCTATTTTTAGCTTCCTGCTTGCAGAGAGCCAGTTTTTCCACCACCATTTACTTAAGAGGCTATCTGTCTTCCAGTGAAGGTTTTTGGCCCCTTTGTCAAAGATAAGGTGGCTGATTGTATTTGTAAATGTATCTGCATCTTTGAATGTGTTCCATTGAAACTTGGGTCTGAATTTTTTTGCCATTATCATGCTGATTATATAACAGTAGCTTTATAGCATAATATGTAGCCATCCTTGCCTTGCTTTTGTTGCCCAGGATTGCCTTTGTTATTCTAGGTCATTTCTTGTTCCAAATACATTTTAAGAATATTTTCTGTAGATCTGTGAAATACATTGTTGGTATTTTGATAGGAATTGCATTAAATCGGTGTAATAATTTTGAAATTTTGGACATTTTCACAATGTTAGCTTTTCCTATCCAGAAGCAAGGGATATGTTTCCATTCTCTGAAATCCCCTTCCTTCTCTTTTTTCAGAGTATTGTAAATTTCATTATATAGATCTTTGATTCCATTTTTAGAGTGATTCTTAAGTATTTCATTTTTAGACGCTATTTTGAAAGGAATTGTTTCTCTAGTTTCTCTCTCCGTGAGTTGGTTGCCTGTATAGAGCAATGGTATTGGTATTTGACTGTTAACTTTGTATCATGCTATGCTACTGGATTTGTTTTTTAATTTTAGGAGATTTTTGGTAGAGGTTTTTTTT
>NW_004525089.1:116522-120167 GCF_000260255.1 Octodon degus
AAATAATGACATATTCCTGTAGGGTTTATAAAACATGATGTCATCCACAAGAACAAAGATTTAACCCTCGGTCATGACTAACTCTGTAAAACTCCCTCCTCCTCTCCCCACTTTTGTGGTTTTCTGCTTTGAATACTGTATGTCACTCCAGCTAGGTGCCAACTCTTTTCACTTTTCTGGGGAGAGTGTTGCCACTGAGCTCATCTGATGAAGCTCTCCAAAATGTCCCTTTGGTTTTGGTGTCTATTAGTTTTGTGACATGTCGCATTGTCTAATGACAGCTGCTGTTTCCAGAACTACATTGAATAGTAGTGATAGTGGACATCCTTGTCTTGTTTGTGATTTTAGATTAAAAGTTTTCAGATGTTTTCCACTTAGAAAAATGTTTTCTGTTTGTTTGTCATAGATGGCTTTCATCAGATTGAGGGTTAAGCCATCTATTCCAATTTTTTATCGTGATTTGATGTTTCACATTGTCAAAAAACTTTCCCACAAGCTGTTATGTTGCGCTTTAGGGGACTCAAGTCAAGAATTTCTGACATTGCCAGTCAAGCAGAAGACCCAATACTATTATGGGCTACTGGAGTCTTTTAGAATGTTTTGCTGAGTTTACACACCTATAATATTCAAATAATGAAATTTAACAAAAAAAAAAGGTATACAGATGAATGTCCATTTTGTATCTGTGTATTCAAAGAGGTTAGGATAGATATATAGTTAAATTCTCTTAATGAATAGAAGGATTTGTTCTAATGATGTTTGTAAATAGGATATCATGTCCCCATCTTGTACAGCAATTAACCACTAGGAAAAATGTATGCATTGTATTAATTATTGAAACTGTCCAACCAATTTGGTTTGAAACTGTCTCATTGCTATTTGTTTCTCAATAAAATTGTGGGAAAAAAATCTAAAACCTTTCCCACATTCATTGCCATGACTATTATCATTTTTTTTTGTTTTATGATATTTTATTTTATTTTTGCTCTGAATGCCTTCAGGGCAGGTTTGGCTGGCTTGAGTTGTGGTGATCAAACCACAGCAACCTAAGCCTGACTGCTTTGTTGAAGCAGCCACTTAAAGAACTGAGCTATGGGGCAGGCCCCCAAATTTTTGTTTTAGTAATATTCATATAATGTATTATATTTATAGATTTGTGTGTTTTTAACCATCCTTGTATCCCTGAGATGAATCCTACCTGATTGTGATGTATGATCTTCTTATCCATTTGCTCCATTTTACTTGCTACTTTTTATTGAAGATTTTTGAATCTATGTTCATGGGAGAGATTAGCCTGTAGTTCTCTTTCTTGGTTGTCTTTCTCACGTTTTGGTATCACCATAATACTTGCCTCCTGGAATTATTTTAAGAGTGTTGCTTTCTTTTCAATTTTATTGAAGATTTTGAGGAGTATTATGATTACATCTTCTCTAAATTTCTTGTAGAATTCAGCTGTGCCTCTGTCAGGACATGAGATTTTCTTTTTTTGTAAGTTTTTGATTACATTTTCAAATTCATAGGTTGATTTTGGTTCATTCAAAGTTTTTATCTTTTTAATTCAGTTTTGACAATTTGCACCTCTCTAGGAATCTTTCATTTTCTTCTATGCTTTTGATTCTGTGAGAGTAATGATTTTCACAGCTCCCCACCCCAGTTCAAAGTCACAATCAAAATATGGGCATCTTAGATGAATATACATTTCTCAGAGGAAAAAATACAAATGGCAAATAAATATATGAAGAAATCTTCAACAATATTAGTCATTCATGGAATAAAATTCAAAATATCACTGAGATTCTATCTCATCTCAGAAAGAATGGCTAACATCAAGAGTCCAGTCAATAGCAAATGCTTAAGGGGCTATGGGGAAAAAGTAAATCTTTTCTACTGTTGGTGGGAGTACAGAGTAGTACAAACACTGTTTAAATTAGTGTGAAGATTCCTTAAAAAGCTAGGATTGGAAGAGAAAAATGGAATCTGAAGGGTACAATAGATACTGAAAAAGGGGAATGAACTTATTGGAAAAAAGTTAGTTGAGAAAGACAGGAGAGGGTGTGGGAGTGGGGGAAGACATTTAACTTTTTATGTAAGCAGGATGGTTTGTACAATTGTACTGTGCATTTCTGATGGTCTACAGAAAGAAGCAGACACTAATTAGCTTTTACTCCTTTTTTCAGTTGATTGTACTTTTTCCCTTCTTAACTTCTTATACATTTCTTTCTTTTCTCTTCTTTCAATTTTACATGTATATATCTGTTAATATGAATAGCTCCTTAGAAGACAACTCTATGTATTAAAACAAGTAATGTAAAATTCATATTTCTTTATTATGTGAAAATCTAATTCACTTGTAATTTTTAGTTTAATTCTAATTTATATTATATTTTCAAAATAAAACATAAAGACCATAGAGATTTTCACTCACATGCCGGGTTTGGGCTGGGTCCGGAGGGGTCCAGCAGGCACAGGGGAGTGCAGAAGCTCTCCCACACACTTGTCAGAACTGGATTGGGCTCAACAATTTAAAAATAATAATTGTGTTCTGGATTTCTACAGGATATGTTGTAATTTCACACTTTTCATTCTTTATTGCTTGAATTTGAGTTTTTTTCATTCCTCTTTTTAATGAGGTAGGCTAGGTGTTTAGCAGTTTTATGTAATCTTTCAATGAACCAACTCTTTGATTCATTAATAGTTTGTGTGGCTTAATTTGTCTGAATTTCATTCTTTTTTGTTCTAAACTTTCTAATTTCTTCCCATCATTGGGCTTTGGACTCAGCTATCTCTTCTTTTCCTAGAAGTCATAGATATGATTTTTTAAAATTTTTTTATTTTTTCCCATAATTTCATTGATAAAGAAATAGAAATGAGACAGTTTCAAATCAAATTGGTAGGACAGTTTCAATAATCAACAAGATTTAGCTTTAATGTATTTATTTGTTCTCATTCTGTTTTCCTGATGTATGAGTTCACCACAGTAAATTTCCCTCTGAGAACTGCATTCATTTCATCCTTCAAATTTGGGAAAGTTCTGCTTCAATTTTCTTTCAATTTAGGTATTGTTTAATTTCTTATACAATTTCATATGCAACCCATTGGTTGCTGAGAATGATATTATTCAATGTGCATATGTTTATAGAGTATTTGTCATTAATTTATAGCTTCATTGCATTGTGGTCAAATAATATGCATGAGATAATATCTGTTTTTATTTCATTTACTTAAACATGATCTATGGACTAGTATGTGCTCTATTTTAGAGTACTTTCCATGTAGAACTGAAAAAAGGTTTATTCAGATGTTGGGTACATCTGTAATGTAAGAGTGTACTAAGTCCATTTGTTCAAAGGTTTGGTTGAATTATGCTAATTCTTTGCTAAATTTTTGTCTACTTGATTTATCTTTTTGAGGTAAAGCTGTTTTAAGAATCCCTGTTAAGTGTGTGCTACAGGTTATTAGATTTTTCATGGCCACTTCAATTTGTCTTATATAGTTTAGTGCTCCCATATTTGGTGAATACACATTTATGACTGTAATCTCTTCCTCTTGAATTTTCCTCTTAACCAGTATGTAGAGAACTTTTTTCCCATAATTTCATTGATAAATAACAATGAGACAGTTTCAAATCAAATTGGTAGGACAGTT
>NW_004525089.1:121602-123314 GCF_000260255.1 Octodon degus
TGTGTTACAAAAGATATACAGCTATTTTCTCTTAGATCAATGAGAAGAAAATTTTTAACTCATAGTGCCTAGACAAGGTATCATGTCTGCATCTTTTACTATGAATAACTACTAGAAAGATAACAATATTCAATGTATTAAGTATTATAACTGTCCTACTAACATGCTTTGTAACTCTCTCATTGCTACTTCTTTCTCAATGAATCTAATATAAAAAAGAGTATAAGGCATTAAGAAAGTTTTAAAAAATAGACTATCTTTTAGTAATTTGTGTAAGGTTGGTTTGGTTGTCATGAGTTTTCTCAGCTGTTCTTTGTCATTGAACTTATTTATTTCTTCATTAATCTTGAGAGGAATTTTTTTACATTTATTTTTTTCTTTTTATTTTTTTGAGAAATAAATAGCAATGAGACAGTTTCACAACCAATTGCTGACAAATTTTCAATAATTAATACATTTCATGTTGTTGTCTTAGTGGTTCTTCATTGTACAAGATGCAGACCTGATATTCCTCTCTCAAACACTATTAGAACAAACATCTCTATTCGTTGAATTAAGAGAATGGAGCTGTGTATCTATTCTAATGATTTTGAGTATACAGTACAAAATGGTCATCTATTTGTATCCCCCATTTTGTTTAGTTTTGTCAGAAAAGCGTATTCCACTGTCATTTAAATACTGTAAGTGCATGATTTTGTAAAATATCCCAATATAGTCAAATAGTCCATAATACTAGTGGTTTTTCCATAAGACTGTCAATGTTTAAAGTTGTTGACTTCCGCATTTTACAGATCATTATATTAATATGGCTTTACTTTTTATATTTTATTTTCATACATTTCAGCCGGATGGTTAAGATCAATAAAGAGCAAGACATATGTAACAAGAAATGTAACTTTTGTAACTGATAAGATCAGTCAAATCCCTCAGGATTTAATCTGAAATCTTGAACCTCAGTTTGTAGACCCTGTGTCAGTGTCAGGCATATGGATGAGTCTTGGTAATTGCTTGACCAACTTGATCTCTGTAAAAGCTTGAGAGAAAGTTTTCTCTCCACGTGACACTCCATAGTCACACTCCACTTCATTGATCACTTTCTTCTGTGGCCCAAAAATCTCCTTGATCAAAAAATTCGGGACACAATTGGGTTACAGGATGTTACCATACAGATTATCCTATTTACTGAGTCCTTACTGACCTTGAAAGGCTAGGGCCAAAATGTTGGCTGTCCTTGTAGCCCTAACCCTCCAGAAAGAGAAGCTTGACGATATTATTACCCCATAACATAGGCACTTGAGCTTAACCTCACTGTCTTTCTGAATATCTAACAT
The DNA here is from genome assembly GCF_000260255.1 of Octodon degus. Taxonomy (NCBI): domain Eukaryota; kingdom Metazoa; phylum Chordata; class Mammalia; order Rodentia; family Octodontidae; genus Octodon; species Octodon degus. The sequence goes on from NW_004525089.1 coordinate 122,934, forward strand.
CTTAGACAACATGGAAAGGTATTTTCCACCAAGTATTTTTTTTTTAGATATTTTATATTTTATTTTTTGACATAATTTTATTGATAAACAAATAACAATGAGACAGTTTCAAATCAAATCAGTAGGACAGTTTCAATAATTAACACACTGCATACGATCTTCTTAGTGGTTAATTGCGTTACAAGATACGGACTTTATTTCCTATTTACAAACACCATTAGAACAAATCATTCTATTCATTGAGACAATGTAACTATATATCCATCCTAACCCATCGAATACACAGATACAAGATGGACATTCATCTGTATACCCTTTTTTTGTAAAGTTCCGTTATTTAAAAACTATAGGTGTGTAAACTCAGCAAAATATTCTAAAAGA
>NW_004525089.1:127628-128620 GCF_000260255.1 Octodon degus
TTCCTTTTCTAGTTGTTGAAGGTGCAGCATTGGGTAATTATTTGTTTCTGTTCTGTTTTCCTAATTCCTTCACAGCTATGAATTTCCCTCTGAGAACTGCTTTCATTGTATCCCATAAATTACGATAAGTTGTATTTGAATTTTCATTGAATTGTAGATATTGTTGTATTTCTTGTTTAATTTCATGTGTAACCCATTGATTGCTGAGTAAGGTGTCATTTAATTTCCATGTATTTAAGATTATTTTCTGGTTTCTTTTGTCATTTATTTCCAGTTTCATTGCACTGTTGTCAGATAATGTGTATGGAATAATTTCTGTTTTCTTGCATATACTTAAGCATGACCTATGGACCAGTATGTCGTCTATTTCAGAAAATGACTCATGTGCAGTTAAGAAAAATGTGTATTCATCTGTGTTTGGGTGGAACACTCTGTATATGTCCACCATGTCCATTTGTTTAAAGCTCTGGTTCAGTTTTGTTATTTCTTTGCGAAGATTTTGTCTGGTTGACCTATCAGTTGGAGATAAGGGGGTGTTAAGGTCTCCTGTTATAATTGTGGTATTGGATATTGGATTTTTCATATCCCTTATGATTTGCTTTACATAGTTGGTGCTCCTGTGTTTAGTGCATACATATTTATGAGTGTTACCTCTTCCTCTTGTATTATTCCCCTAACCTGTGTATATTGGCCTTCTTTATATTGCTTGATCATTTTTGGTTTGAAATTGAGACTGTCTGAGATTAGGATTGGTACCCCTTCTTTGTTCTGAGGTGTTGTGGCATGTAGTATTATGTTCCATTCTTTGACTTTCAGCCTATGAATGTCTTTATGAGTTAAATGTGTTTCTTGTATACAGCATATTGTTCGATTTTGTTTCCTAATCCACTGTGCCAGTCTATTTCTCTTAACTGGTGAATTGAGCCCATTTACATTGATGGTTAGAATTGAGATGTATTGATTTACGGCTGCCATGCTATTTACCTGTTGTC
>NW_004525089.1:129502-132482 GCF_000260255.1 Octodon degus
TGCACCAGACTACATTCCAATCGGCAGTGAAGAAGGGTTCTTTTTTTCCCCACAGCCTCTCCAACACTTGTTGTTGGTTGATTTCTTTATAATAACCATTCTTCCTAGGGTGAGATGTTATCTTAGTGTTTAGCTTGCATTTCATGGATGGCTAGTGATGTGGAGAATTTTTTCATGTATATATTTGCTTCTTTAATTTCATCCTCTTAGAAGTGTGTATTCATCTTGGATGCCCATTTCTGGACTGGCTCTTTAAATTTTGGTGCCCTAATGTTTTTTAGTTCTTTATAGATTCTAGAAAGTAGACCTTTGTCTGAGTGCTTATTAGCCAAGAATTTTTTTCCAAATTTGTGGGTTATCTTTTCACTTTGTCAATAATTTCTTTGACATTCAAATCTTCTCAATAAGATGTGGTCCCTGTTGTTAATTCTTTAAAGTGCTACCAGTGCAATTTGATTTTTGTTCATGAAATCTTTCCCTAACTGTATGTCTTCAAGAATTCTGTCTAATTTCTCTCCCAGGAGATTTAGTGTTTCTGCTTTAATGCTTAGATCTTTAATCCATTTTGACTTTAGCTTAGTGCATAGTGATTGACCTGGGTCGTTTTAGTTTTCGTCATGTAGACAGCCAGTTTTTCCAGCACCATTAGTTAAAGAGAGTATTCCAGGTAGCATGTTCCACTCCTTTATCGAAGAAAAGGTGGCTGAGCGTGTTCATAAAGGGCTCTGCTCCTTCTAATCTATTCCACTGATTCTCAGGTCTATTTTGTTGCCAGGACCTGGCAAATTTTATCACAGTAGCATTGTACTACAATTTCAAGTCAAGAATTGTAATGCCTCCTGCATTTTCTTTGTTGCACAGGAAAGCCTTTGCTATTCTAGTTATATTCTGGATCCAAATAAATTGTAGGAAGAAGTTCTCTAGGTCTGTGAGGTATGTTTCTGGTAGTTTGATAGGGATTGAATTAAAACTGTATAGCACTTTGGTAGTATGGCCATCTTCACAATGTTGGTTCTTCCTATTCAGGAGCATAGAATATCTTTCCATTTTCTGCAATCCCCTGCAATCTCTTTTTTAAAAGTACTGTAATTTTCCTTGAAAAGACCTTGAACTTCCTTAATTAGATGAATTCCAAGATATTTTCTTTTCAGCGGTGCTATTGTAAAAGGTAATGTTTCTCTAATTTCACTGTCAGTGTGTTTCTTATCTGTGTAGGGAAATGCTATTGACTTTTGGGCAATGACATTGTATTCTGCTATGCTACTGAATTTGTGTAACAATTCCAGTAGCTTCTTGGTGGAGTTTTTTTTTTTTTGGTCTTCAAGTAAAGTATCATGTCATCAGCAAGTGATGATAATTTAAATACATTTTTACCTATTCTTATTCCTTTTATTTCTCTCTCGTGTCTATTGGCTCTAGCTACTGATTCCAGAACTATATTGAATAGGAGTATTGACAGAGGATATCTGTACCTTATACGAGATTTGACAGTAAAAGATTTCAATTTTTCCCCATTTAGAATTATGTTAGCAATTGGGTTGTCACAGGTGGCTTTTATCATATTGAAGTAGAGTTCATGTTTTCCAATTTTCCGTAGGACTTCAAACACGAATGTGTGTTGGACTATGTCAGAAGCCTTTTCTGCATCAATTTAGATGATCATGTGGTTTTTCCATTTTGTTCTATTGATATAATGTATTACATTTGTAGATTTGAGTATTCTGAATCATTCTTGCATGCCTGGGATGAAACCTTCCTGGTCATGATGTATAATTTTGATGATTTGATGTATTCTAATTGCTAGGATTTTATTGAGAATTTTTGGATGTATGTTAATGAGAGAGATTGGCCTATAGTTCTCTTCTTTTACTTACATATTTCCCTGGTTTTGGTATCAGTACGATACCTGCCTCCAGGAATGATTTTGGGAGTACTGTTTCCTTTTCAATTTCCTTGAAGAGTTTGACAAGTATAGGGATTATAACTTCCATAAATTTCTTGTAGAATTCAGCTGTGAATCCACCTGGACCTGGTATTTTCTTTGTCAGGAGGGATTTTATTACATTTCGTATTTCACTGACTGGTATTGGGTAATTGAGAGCTGTATATTCTTGATTCAGTTTTTGAAATTTGTATCTTTCTAGGAAATTGTTTATTTCTTCTGTGTCTTCTATAGTGTGAGAGTAAAGATTCTCGAAGTAGCTACTGACAATATTCTGAATTTCCAGTGGGTTTGTGTTAATTACTCCCATTTCATTCTTTATTGCTTGTATTTGATTTATTTCCTCTTTTTCATGTGCTTAGCTAAGGGATTATCAATTTTAATCAATCAAAGAACCAGGTTTTTGTTTCGTTAATTTTTTGAACTGTTTTCTTCATCTCAATTGAATTAATTTTTGACCTAATCTTCATGCTTTCTTCCCGTGTTTGGGCTCTGTGTTTTGTTTGCTTTTCCTTTTCTAGATGATGTAGGTGCAACATTAGGGTGTTTATTTCTGTCCTTTCTGTTTTTCTAATGTGTGGGTTCACAGCTATGAATTTCCTTCTGAGAAATGCTTTCATCATATCCCATACGTTGTGATATGTTGGGCTTTCATTTTCATTGAACTGTAGATATTGTTGAATTTCTTAATTGCATCTGTGACCCATTGGTTACTGATTACACTGTTGTTTCATTTCCATGTATTTAGGAGGTTTTTCTGGGATTTTTTCTTTTATTTCCAGTTTTATTACACAGTAGTGAGATAAAATGCATGGGATAATTTCTGTTTTCTTGCATACACCTAAACATGACCTATGGTATAGTATGTGGTTTATTTAAAAATGACCCATGTACAGCTAAAAGAAATGTGTATTAAGGTGTTTTTTTTGCGTGGAACACTCTGTATATGCCCAATAAATCTATTTGTTCCAAGTTCTGGCTCAGTTCTGCTACTTCGTTGCTAATTTTATCTGCTTGACCAGTCTCTTTGGAACAAAG
>NW_004525089.1:132682-133533 GCF_000260255.1 Octodon degus
TTCTTGGTTTGAAGTGGATGCTGTTTGAGAACAGGATTGCTACCCCTGCTTCTTTCTGAGGTGCTGGGGCATGTAATATTCTTTTATTTTTTACTTTCAGACTACGAATTTCCCTATGAATTAAGTGTTTCTTGAATACAGCTGATTGTTGGATTATGTTTACTAATGCACTGTACCAATCTCTTTCTTTTAATTGGTGAAATGAGTCCATTTACATTAGTGATCATATCTAAGATGTAATAACCTATGATCGACATATTATTTACCTGCTGTTGTTTACTCCTTTTTCCATTTTCTCTTGAGTTTCACTGTTTGTCCTATTATGTCTGTGATTGTTCATGGAGTGATGAACACTTTGGTCCCTCTCTACAACATATTTCAGTATTCTGTGTAGGGTAGCCTTTATCAACATGAAATTCTTTACTTGTTGTTTGACATGAAAGTATTACACTTCTCCATCAATCTTGAAAGAGAGTTATGCAGGGTATATTATTCTGGGCTGGAATTCTTTTACATAGAGGACCTGAAGTATTCTGCTCCTTGCTCTTCTTGCCTTCATGGATTCTGAAGAGAAGTTTACTGATCGGTATTCCTTTGAATGTGATCTGCTTCTTTTCTCTAGTGGCTTTCAGTATATTGTACTTGTGTTGGATTTCTGGGATCTTGACTATTATATGTCTCGGTATGTCTTTAATTGGGTTGAACTTATTTGGTAATCTGTATGCTTTGGTTACCCAGATATCTGATTGTTTCCTCATGTTTGAGAAGTTTTCAGCTATTACTTCTGCCCATATTTTTTAATATCATTTGTATTGACTCCATCTTTCTCATTGATGCCTATTAGTCTAACA
>NW_004525089.1:134863-137002 GCF_000260255.1 Octodon degus
ATTGCAAACTCAGGCACAGTGTGAGTGAGGCCCACTTGCATGCCCTTGGGACAACCTCCCTCACCACTCCATAGCCCCAACCCAACCATGCAGTGAGAATTGCTCCCGCATTCTATGGACCCCCAGATCCAGTCCTACCCAAGGCCTGGTGAGTGTGTGGGAGAGCCTACTCTCCACCCTACTCCACCTTGTCCCCTTCAGACTCAGCTCAGGCATGCTATACAGGCCTGGGGCAAAAATCTTGAGCTGGCTGCCGCTTTCCGGGAACCCCAAAAACCAGTCTTAGCCCAGGGCCAGTGAGTGGGTGGGAGAACTTCTGCCTACCTTATGATGGTGGAAACTATTACAGGTCTCAGCGCAGGCATAGCATGGGTGAGACCCTCATCCACTCCCTTGGCATGACCCCACCACTGCAGCACCTCCAACTCCCTGCCTACCAAGTAGGAATTTCTGCCGCTTTACGGGAACGCCCAGACCCAGCCATATCACATGTCCGGTGAGTGTGTGAGAGATTTTCCAGCTACCCTGGGCTGGCGGGACTTACTATTGGTCCCAGGCCAGGCGCAGAGTGGGTGAGACCCACTTCCACCACTTGGGATGCCCCCAACCACTATGCAGCACTTCCCTGAACCCATCCTCTGAGTGGGAATTTCTGCCACATTCTGGGAACCCCCTGATCCAGTCCACGCTCAGACCCAATGAGTGTGTGGGAGAGCTGCCTCACCCCCCTACTCCAACTTGTACCCTACAGGCTCAGCACAGGTGTGGCATACAGGCCTGGGGTGTAACCCTACAGGTACAATCCCTGCAGAAAATGTAGAGGATAGAAAAATCCAGTTAGTGCAAGAGCAGAAAACCTTGCTAGAGGGGCACAACAGATTCACCCTCAAGGGAAGCAGCAGGAAGGAACTGAGCACAGCAGCCAGACCCAAGCCAGGCAGAGCTGGATAAATCCAAGTATTGTAGATCTGAACCTGAACTTCAGTACGTGCTAAGGTTATAACAACAACGAAGATCTACAACAAAGATCAGAAGACACTGCTACACAAAATGATGAGAAGGAACAAAATGCAACCTCAGAACCCAAGCACACCTGTAACAAGTGCAGAGGACACTAACAAAGAACAAGTACGGAATCACACAGTTGAAAACAATGAATCAACGGCTTCTGAAATAAAGAAATATCTGCAGAAATTTATAGAAGAAATCAGATTGGAAATAAAAAAAGAAATCCCTGAATTAATAAAACCTGGAGAAAATAACAAAGGCAGAAATATATGGAGGAAACATAATGCCTACCCAGAACAAGCACAGAGGACACTAGCTCGGCTCAAATGCATGAATTAATAGCTTCAATAGTAAATAAGCAACAGCAGAAATTTATAGAGGAACTCAGAGAGCAATTCTTTTCTGAAATATAAAAAGAATACTCAGAACTCTTAGCATCTGAAGTAAAGAAGCAACTAGAGAAACATATGAAGAAAACTCAATCTAAAAAACACTTCAGTAAAAGAATTTATAACTGCTTCTAAAGAAGACATTGATTTAAAAAAAAATGGAGATTAGAAAAATGACGGATTCCTTGAATGAGTAAGAGAGGAAAGAAATAGATCGCATGAAGCACAGCCAAAGAGATATAGAGGAAGTTAAAATCTCAATGACAAGTTTGCAAAACCGTTTAAGTGAAAGTGAAGACGGAGGTTCAGAACTTGAAGATGCTGGTACAGCTAGTGAAAAGGAAAGAAAGGATCTCTTAAAACAACGAGGATTCAGGAAAGAATAATCCATCACCTGAAGATGATGCAAAGATGAACAATGGGAGATTAATAGGCATCAAGGAGAAAGAAGGTGTCAAAACAAATAACATTAGAAAAATATGGGCAGAAGTAATACCAGAAAACTTCCCAATTATGAGGAAACAAACTGACATTCAGGTAACAGAAGCATAATGAACACCAAGTAACCTCAAATGAATGAAAAACACACCGAGACGTATAATAGTCAAGATCCCAAAAATACAGAACAAGAATGATCTTCTGAAAGCCGCTAGAGAAAAGAAGCAAATCACATTCAATGGAAAACTCATCAGAATTACAGCCGAATTTTCTTCACAAAGCATGAAGGCAAGAAGAGCGTGGA
>NW_004525089.1:138264-139569 GCF_000260255.1 Octodon degus
ACCCTAATGCTGCACCTTCAACAACTAGAAAAGGAAGAGCAAACCAAACCGAGAGCCCAAAGATGGGAGGAAATCATAAAGATTAGAGCAGATATTAATTGAATTGAGAGGAAGAAAAATTTCAAAGAATTAAAAGAGCAAAAAGGCGATTCTTTGAAAGATTAAATAAAATCAATAAGACCCTAGCTAACCTCATCCAACAGAGGGAAGGAAAATTTCAAATCCAAGCAATAAGGAATGAAAAGGGTGTAATTACCACAGACTCAGTGGAAATACAGAAGATTATCAAAAGCTACTTTGCGAAACGTTACTCTCAAAGAATAGAAGACACAGAAGAAATGGACAGATTCCTACAAAGGTACAAATTACAACAAGTGAATTCACTCTGAATAGTTCAATGACAGCCAATGAAATAAAAGATGTAATTGAAAACCTACCAGCAAAGAAAAGTCCAGGTCAGGATGGATTCACAGCTGAACTCTATAAGACATTTACAGAAAATGTAGTCCCTATACTCCTCAAAATCTTCCATGAAATTGAAAAGAAAGCAATCCTCCCAAAATCATTCCTGGAGGCAAGTATTGTACTGATACCAAAACCAGGGATAGATGCCACTAAGAAAGAGAACAACAGGCCGATCACCCTCATGAACATAGATGCCAAAATCCTCAATAAAATACTAGCAAATAGAATACAGCAAATCATCAAGAAGATCATGCACCATCACCAGGTAGGATTCACCCCAGGAATGCAAGGATGTTTCAATATTTGCAAATCTATAAATGTAATATACTATAACAATAGAGCAAAAACTAAAAACGACATGATCATCTCCATTCATGCAGAAAAGGTTTTTGACAAAGCCCAACACTCATTCATGTTCAAAGTCCTAGAGAAAATAGGAATATATGGGCTCTACTTCAATCTGGTAAAAGCCAATTATGAAAACCCAACGGCTAATATAATCCTAAATGGGGAAAAACTGAAATCTTTTAGTCTTAGATATGTTACAAGACAAGGATGTCCTCTATCACCACTCCTAATCAATATAGTTCTGGAATCATTAGCTACAGCCATTAGAAAAGAGAAAGAAAGAAAATGAATAAGAACAGGCTAAGAGAACGTTAAATTATGTTTATTTTCAGATGACGTGATACTTTACTTGGAAGACAAAAAAACAAAACAAAACAAAACAAAACTCCTCCAAGAAGTTACTAGAATTAATACAGAAATTCAGTAGCATAGCACATTATAAATTTAATACCCAAAAGTCAACAGCATTCCTCTACACAGACAACAAACACA
>NW_004525089.1:139690-140679 GCF_000260255.1 Octodon degus
AAAATTAAAAAGATTGGAATTAATCTAACTAAAGAAGTCAAAGTTCTTTTTAAAGACTATTACAGTACTCTTAAAAAAGTGATCGTAGAGGATTTCAGAAAATGAAAAGATATTCCATGGTCCTGGATAGGAAGAACCAACATTGTGAAGATGGCCATACTCCCAAAATTGTTGTACAGATTTAATGCAATCCCTATCGGACTACCACTGACATACCACACAGACCTATAGAAATCATTCCTAAAATTTATCTGGAAAAAGAAAAGACCTAGAATAGCAAAGGCCATCATGGGGAATAAAGAAAAGGCAGGAGGCATTACAATTCCTGACTTAAAATTCTATTACAAGCCCACTGTGATAAAATCAGCATGGTACTGGCAACGAAATACACCTGAGGATCAATGGAATAGATTAGAGGATGTTGAAGCCCCTATGAACACACAGAGCCAACTTATCTTTGAAAAAGGGACCAAACATACTCACTGGGAAAAGAGAGCCTCTATAATTAATGGTGCTGGAAAAACTGGCTCTCTACATGCCAAAAACTCACACTTGAGCCAGGTCTATCACTATACTCGAAACTAAAGTCAAAATGGATTAAAGATCTAAACATTAAAGCAGAAACACTAAATCTCCTGGAAGAGAATGTAGGAGGAACTCTTGAAGACACAGGGGTAGGCAAAGAGTTCATGCACAGAACTCAAATCACACAGCAAACAGTTGAAAGAATTAACAACTGGGACGTGTTCTTACTGCGAAGTTTTTCCACATCAAAATAAAATACAAACAAAGGGAAAAGGCAACCCACAAATTTGTAAAAAATCATGACAAATAAGTACTCAGACAAAGGTCTGCTCTCTGGAAATTATAAAGAAATAAAAATCCTAGCGCCCCAAAATTTAAAGACCCAATCCAGAAATGGGCATCCGAGATGACCACACACTTCTCCGAGGAAGAAATTAAAGAAGTGAATAAATAAATAAAAAAAT
>NW_004525089.1:144032-144699 GCF_000260255.1 Octodon degus
TAGAAGGTTAGGGCCAAAATGTCCGCTTTCCTTGTAGCCCTCCTTTTTCTCTAATTTTGGTGTGCAAAATTAGGTTGTTAACTATCCAGAAGACAAGTTTATTGTTATTATCAAACGATTTAGGCTTTTAAGCTTAACCTCACTACCTCACTGCATTTCAAACATCTTAGGCATAATAAAGAGCAGGTATTTTTCATCAAGTATTGATATATTGAACTTTAAGTCCCTGCATAATATGATAGAAGAACATTTAAAAATTTAGATTATATTTTAAAAATAGGATAAAGAATTCTATAATTCTCATGTTTTCACATAAGTATAAAAATCTCACCATATATAAACTTGAAGCAGGACCCTCCCACAATATTCCTTTTCCTGTCTTTTGCTTTCATTCACCATCCCTTTCTTCTTGAACATCCACCTACCCAAGAGACATCATAGCAGGAAATGGCATGTCATGACAAGTCGCCCATATTCAGACTACCAGAATGACAGTCACTCCAAATATGAAACTACTGTTACAGATTGCCATCTGCAGTGCAGTAGCTTAGTTCCGAGGTATCAGTATATATAGTTAGTCAGGTTGAGAATCTTACAACTAACTGCTAGATTAAAAAATCTGAATATTCTCAGGATCATTGCCTTGCTTATCTTTTACATATAACTG
>NW_004525089.1:149023-150003 GCF_000260255.1 Octodon degus
CTGCTATGAGTTCTGAGAGTTCTTTTTTCATTTCAGAAAAGAATTGCACTCTGATTTCCTCTATATCTTTCTGCTGTTGCTTATTTACTATCGACGCTATTAATTCATGCATTTTAGCCAAACTAGTGTCCTCTGCACTTATTCTTGGTGGGCGCTGTGTTTCCTCCATATGTTTCTGCAATTGATTCTTTATTGCAGATGTTATTAATTCAGGGATTTCTTTTTTTATTTCCAATCTGAGGTCCTCTATATCTTTCTGCAGCTGTTTCTTTATTTCAGAAGCCGCTGATGCATTGCTTTCAGCTCTGTGACTTCCAATTTGTTCTATGTTTATGTTCACTGCACTTGTTATGGGTGGGCTTGGGTTCTGAGGTTGCATTTTGTTCCTTCTCATCATTTTGTGTTGCACTGTCTTCTGACCTTTGTTGTAGATCTTCATTGTAGTTATAATCTTTGCATGTACTGAAGTTCAGGTGCAGCTCTACAATTTTGGACTTATCCAACTGTGCCTGGTTTGGGTTTGGCTGTTGTGCTCAGCTCCTTCACTTTGCTGCCCTTGAGGGTGAACCTGTTGTGCCCTTGTGGCATGATGTTCTGCTCCTGGACTAGCTGGGTGGATCTATCCTCTACACTCTCTGCAGTTATTGCAACTGCATGGTTACACCCCAGGGCTGAATGCCAGGTCTGAGCTGTGCCTGGAAGGGGCAAGTTGGAGTAGTGGTGAGAAGAAGCTCTCCCTCACACTCACTGCGTCTGGGCTAGGGCTGGGTCTGCGGGTTCCCAGAATGCATCAGAAATTGCTACTTGGCAGGCGGGGTGGGGTAGGTGCTGTGGAATGGTGGCATCATCTCAAGGGGGTGGGAGAGGGTCCGGCCCATGCTGCCCCTGGGCTGGGACTGGTCTGGCCTGCGCAGGTTAGCAGGAAGCTCTCCCACACACTCACTGGACTTGGCTAGAACTGGGTCTGGGGGTTCCCGGAA
>NW_004525089.1:150183-163679 GCF_000260255.1 Octodon degus
CCCCTTTGCTGTTGTTGTCTTTTACTTCCATTGCTATTATTTCATAGATTTCAGATATTTTGCCACTTATATTTTCCTTGTTAATGTGTGCTCTATTACTTCTGGGTAGGCTTGAGTCATGAGGTTGCATTTTTGTCCTGCGTTTTGTTATTCTCCATTTCATATAGAACTCTTTATTATTTCTGCAAATACTCTTTTTATGTTATTTGTATTGTCTTCTGCTGCTTCATTGACACCTATTATTCTTATATTATTTTCTTCACATCATCTTATAGGTGTTTAATTTTTGTTTCCTGGTTCCTTATTAGTTTTAAAATATCTTTCATGTTCATTAGCTACACTACTGTCTTAGAGGTCTGATCATCTATTTTCAGTTTCATTCAAGTGGTTTTTTCAGGTTTCAATGGAATTATTAATTTATTTGATATCTTTTTGAATCTGTTCCATGCATTCTAATCATTTCCTGTGTTTTTCATTAAGTGTTTCCATCATTTTTATATTCTCCTGTATTTTTTTCTCCTTTTTTTAAAATCTACATCTTCTTTAGCTGTGCTGAGCAATTATTTTACAATGGTTGTCATTTCCATTTTCAACTAAGAGACTATTTTTTACTTAATTGTTCCTTAGCCTGATGTACTTGTTTTTCTACTTCAGGTGTTATCATTTCAGAAATTTCAGGAGTGTTATTTCCAAATTCTTCTATGCCTTTGTCTCCTGGACTTGTTCTGGGCATACTAGAGCAATAAGATTGCCTTTTTCTCCTGTTTTGGCATTTCTGAAGCTACTAGTAGTTACCCAGACAGAGTCCTACAGGCCTACCAGAGTCTGCCAAAATCCTTAAATGGTTCCAGGAAAACTCTGAGCTTCTTCATTCTGGGCCCACAGACCACAGCTCTCCTGCACCAAACAGGCCATTCAGAGTCTTCCTATGATCTTAAAGAGTTATGTTGGCACTAGCACAATCTGCGCACCTGCATATTTGAGGATAAGTTCAGAGCATGCCAGAGTTCCTTGGGCTTCCGGGCATATGCCAAATCCCTTAAATGGCACCAGGATAGCTCTGCCCTGTATGTGCTGGGCCTACAGATTGCAGCTGTCCTGCATCCTGAAAGCCACTCAGAGTCATCCTAAATTCATAACATTTTGTACCTACACTAGCAGAAGCTCCTCTCCTGCAAGCTGCAGGCAATGAAAGTTCAGAGCTTAGCAGAGTCCTGCAGGTTTCCCAATCTGCCAAAGTTCTTCTCAATAACAATGAAAGTACCAAGGGAGAAACTATGGAAACCATGCCTTTCAAAATAGGATGAAAAGCGTTGAAATACTTAAGAATCAATCTCACAAAGCAAGCCAAAGATCAGTACAGTGAAAAATAACAATATTCTAAAAAATTATATTGAAGAGGATTTCAGAAATTGGAAAGATATTCCTTGATTTTTGATAGAACCAACATGATGAAAATGGTCATACTCCCAAAATTGTTATTCATATTCAATGCAATCCTGATTAAAATACCATTAGTATACCTCAAAGATCTAGAAAAAATATTCCTAAAATTAGTCTGGAACTAGAAGAGTCCTAGAATAGCAAAAGTATTTCTGGATTTTAAAAATAGCAAAGGCAGACGTCATTGCAGTCCATGAGTTGAAATTATATTACAAAATACTGTGACAAAATCAGCATAGTACTGGAAAAAACAGAAGTAATGATCATTGGAGCAGATTAGAAGATGTAGACACAACTGTAAGTGCACTCAGCTACTTTATCTTTGACTAAAGGGCCAAAGATATTCTCTTGAAGAAAGGTAGCATCTTTAAAAACTGGTGCTGTAACAACTGGTTTTCCAGATACCAAAGGCTTTAAATACACCCATCATATCTCCATACACAGGACTACAGTCAAAATGGATCAAAGATTGAAATATTAAAATTCTGGAAGAGAAAGTAGGTAAAATCTTGATAGGGTAGGTAAAGAATTCATGAACAAAAATGAAACTGGAAAGGAAGTACTTCTAAGTATCAACAACTGGACTCTCATCTTTTTGAAGTTTCTGGCACATCAAAAGAAATAATTAAAAGAGTAAAATGAAAAAATCAGGAAGTAGGAGACAATTATAGCAGACTGTCCATCAGACAAAGAACTCCTATCTAGAACAAATAAATATTTGTTTAAAAATCTCCAAAACTAAAAATCTTAATTGAAAAATGGTCATCTGTGATGAATATATACTTCACAAATGAAGAGCTACAAATGGCAAATAAATAAATGCAAAAATGTTTAACATTATTTTTCATTCAAGAGATGCAAATCAAAACAAAGTTCAGATAATATCATATGTGACAAAGAATGGATCTCATCAATTCTACCAAGAACAAATGTTATAGAGACTATGGGGAATAAGGAACCATTCTCCACTATTGTTGGGAGTGCTGACTGGTAAAAACCATTACTGTAATCAATGTGGACATTCCTCAAAACTCTAGCATTGGAGAGACAATCAGGCCAGCTAGTCCCCTCCTAGATATTTTTTCCAAAAGAACTGAAATTATCATACCACAGTGATATATGTGCACCCATGTATATAGCAGTGCAATTAGTCATAGGTAAATCTTGGAAACAAGCCAAAATGCCCATCAACTGAGGAATGGACAAAAAATGCACAGCATTATTACACAGTGGAGTATTATTCAACTATAAAAGATAGGGTTTTTAAGAGAAATGGATGCAGCTAGAGACTGTATTAGTAAGTGCAATAATCAGATCTGGGGGCTGGGGAGATGGCTCAGTGGAATAAGTGCTTCCCTGGCAAGCGCAAGGGCCTGAGTTCAATCCCCGGTTCCGGAAAAAAAAAAAAAAAAAAAAATCAGATCTGTATGTGTACATATCCCACTCAATCCAGCTATGCTTGTTCTGGGAATGTTCCCAAAAGAACTGAAAACATCATATCATAGTGATATATGTGTGCCTATGTTCATAGTAGCAAAATTTATAACAGCCAAAACTTGTAAATATGGCTGACCAAATTGTTCAGCAGACTAAAGCACCTGCTAGCAGGAATAGGGGCTGGGGTTCAATCTTTGGGCATGCCCTGCTGGCTCTACCTCGGGGGCACACTGAGACTGTGATTGAGACTAAGCACCTGAGAGGCTGTAAACAGGAGAATCACTACAAGTCTGATCTAGTAGTGAAACCCTGAACACCCTGCAGAACATTTACTAAAAATACAGAAAAAAAAAATTCTTGGACACAACCAAAATGCTCCTCACCTGAGGAATGGATAAAAAAGATGTGGTACTTTTATACAATGGAGTATTACTCACATATAAAGAAAAATAAACTCGAAGCCTTCGCATATAAGTGAATGCAACTTGAAGATATGCTCATAAGTGAAATAAACCAGACCCAATGTGTAAATATCATATTGTCTCCCTAGTGTAAGAACTCAAAAGAAGAAATAAAAATTGAAAGCTATAACTGTTAAATAGAAAGTGAGAATTTAAGGATTAAATAAGGAAGAGATAGAAAGGAGAAAAGTAAGGAAATACAGCAGGGGCAAAATCATACATTTGTATACACAAGATGATTAAGACAATGGTCCTAAGAATCGCCATTATGTTTTTGAAAACTGCAATTAATGGGTAGGATTCTTACCCTAACTAATACTAAATACTAATAACATCTATGAAATAAGCAACTACACTGATAATAGAGATGGATAATACTAAAACCATGCTTGAAATACCGGTCATTCTGGCCTTCTAAATGCGTAGTGCTTCTAATGTAATATCAATTACTGCTATACTCTCTGTAAAGTAGATGTTGAAAAAAAAAAACAAAAAAACAAGGTAATAAAAAAACAAGAGACAAGAAAAAATCCATAGTACTGTCCTTCTATAATGTTGCATATGGCTTAATTTCTAAATTTCTGTGTAAAAATTTGTAATTTTTTTCACATTACATAGAGATTCAAATTTTAGAATATCCATGGTTGCTGGGAAATAACAGTTCCATTTTATACCTAAGGCATCTGATATTCAGACTGATAGTGATGTTAAGCTCACCTGTGTATTTTACAGGGTAATAGTAATGAAGTTTTGCTACTGGACATTTAACAACTAAAATTATAGAAATAGAAGGACTACAAGGATAGCTAATAGTTTGACCCTAGTCCTCCATGGTCAGTGAGGACACAGGGCACAAGAGAACCTGTACTGTAACATCCTGTAACTCAACGGTGTCCCGAGTTTTCTTCTAAAAGAAATGATGGGGCCACAGAGGAACATTATAAACAATGTATAATGTGACTAATGAGTTACCTAGACAGAAAAAATTCTCTCAGGCTTTCACAGGGAGCAAATCAATCAAGCAATGGCCATGACCGATCCAGGTGGCTGAAAATGACAAAAAATCTACAAGGTACATGGTTTCAGGGTAAATCCTGAGGGGATTTGATTGACCATGTCAGATATAAAATATAAAAGTTACATTTTTATTTACATAGGTCTTGCTTAAACTTAGTGTTAAACACCCAGCAGAAAAGTATAACTATGACTTATAAAAAGTAGAGCCATATTAATATTCTGAACTGTAAAAGCTTAAATCACCAACTTCTCACAATTGCCAGATGTGCTGATAACTCACTACTGTTATGGAATATTGGAAAATATTGGATTATTTTGCTGAATTCAAGTACCTACAATCTTTAGACTGGTTTCAAATATGAAAAGATATTTTAAAAACTTCTGTAAATACAGCTTCTCTAACTTCAGTGGAACATGAACGGTTCACAAAACAAAACCAAAAGAGGGATGTAAATAAAGGACCTTTGTGTAGTGAAAAATACACACACACAAACACACACACACATATACACAAGATAGACAGGATAGATATACAGCTATATTCTGTTAGTTCAATGAAAAGAAAGGCTTGTATTAATATTGTTTTGACAAAATATCATGTCTACATATTGTCCTCTGAATAAGCACTATGAAGAAAACAATATGCTGTGTATTGATTATTGTAAATGTCCTACTAACCTGTTTTGAAACTGTTTCATTGTTATTTTGTCTTTTTAAGTCACTTTTTAACTTTTTAATACTTTTTATTAATATTATTGAGAAAGAAACAATGAGAAAGATTATATACCTGTATAATATATATGCATATATATATTTCTTTTTTCACTGCAAAGTGGACCTTCATTTATATCCCATTTTTGTTTAGTTTTGTCAGAAATGGGTGTTCTATTGCCCTTTAAATATTGCAAATGCATGAATTCAGGAAAATAATCCAATATAGTCCAATAGTCCTTATGTAGTGGGTTGTATGTGGAACTGGCAATGTCAGAAGTTGTTGACTTGTGCTTTTTAGAGCTCAGCATATTAATATGGCTTTACTTTATACATCTTACGGTTAGACATTTTTACTGGATGATTAAGACCAAGATAAAGCCAGACTTATATAACAAAAAATGTAACTTTTATATCTGACAAGGTCAGTCAAATCCCCTCAGGATTTACCCTGAAACCATGTACAGTAGTTTGCAGATATTATGCCAGTGTCAGCCATCAGGATGAGTCATGGCCATTGTTTGACCAATTTGCTTTCTGTGACTATCCTTAAACATCATTGACAACTTTACTCTGTGACCCCCATCATTTACTTGAGAATCAAACTTGGGTCACCACTGAGTTACAGTACAGGTTCTCTTATGTCCTGAGTCCTCACTGACCTTGAAGGAGTAAGATGAAACTATGGCTATCCTTCTAGCTTCTTTTTCCTCTAATTTTTTGGTCTGCATGCTTAAGTTGTTTGCCTTCCAGAAAAGAAGCTTAATGATATTGTTACCCTATAACATAGGCAGTTGAGCTTAATATCACTATCTGTCTGAATATCAAACACTTTAGACATAACATGGAGCAGGTATTTTCCAGCACTCATTGATATGCTAAACAATAAATCCCTATAGAATGTGAAAAAATAAAATATAACATAATAACTAAAATAAACAATTGCATATTTTTATAACAAAATAAACAATTGCATATTTTTATAACAAAATTTAGAAATTTAACCACATATAACATTGCATGAAGATAGTCCTATAACATATTTTTCTTGTCTCTTGTTTTCCTTTACTACCTTTTTAAAAACAAACCTTTACTTGAGAGAGAATATAGCAATAATTGATATGACATTAGAAGCACAATGACTTTAGAAGACCAGGGTGACAGGCATCAAAGCACAGCCATAGAATTACACATTGCTATCCTCGGTGTAGTTTTTTAGTTCACAGGTATCAGCATATATAGTCAGGGTTAGAATCCTCCCAGTTAACTTTTAGTTTCAAAAACCTGATGGAGATTCTCAGGAAAATTGCCTTACCCTTTTGTGTATATAAATATATGGTTTTACTCCTGTCATGTTTCCTATTATTTCTCCTTGCCTATTTTTCATAGTTTAATCCTTAAGCTCTCACTTTCCTTTTAATTGTGTTATACCTTTCAATTTTTATTTCTTCTTTTGAGTTCTTACACTAGAGAGACTATATGATATTTACACATATGGGTACAGTTTATTTCACTTGTGTATATATCTTTAAGTTACAACCACTTATATATGAAAGCTTCGAGTTTATGGTTCCTTATAGCTGACTAATACCCCACTGCATAAAAACGCCACAGCTGTTTCATCTATTCCTCAGGTGACAGGCATTTTGATTGCTTTTAAGTTATGACTATCTTGAATTGTGCTACAGTAAACATAAGTGCACATATCTCACTATGATATGATATTTTCAGGACATTTGGGCAAATTCCCTTTAGGGGAATAGCTGGATTGAATGTATTTCCTGTCCTAGTTTTTTAAGGAGTCTCCATATTGGTTGTACCAGTCTGATTCCCACCAACAGGTGAGAAGAGTTCTTTCTACGCAACAGCCTCCTCAACATTTGTTGTTGATTCATTTTTTTATGATAGCCATTCTATCTGGGATGAGATGGCATCTCAGTGTTTTTTTAATTTGAATTTCATGAATGGCTAGTGATGTGGAGCATATTCTTCATGTACTTATCAGCTTCTAGAATTTCTTCCTCTGAAAAGTGTGTCAATCTCAGAGGCCTATTTCTGGATTGGGTCTTTAAATTTTGAGGCAGTAATGCTTTTTAATTCTTTATAAATTTTAGAGAGAAGACTTTTGTCTCAGTGCTTATTAGTTAAGATTTTCTACAAATGTGTGTTTTGTCTTTTCACTCTTTTGGTAATTTCTCTTGATATGCAGAAACTTCTCAGTAAGAGGAGGTCCCAGTTGTTAATTCTTTCAAGTATTACCCACGCCGTTTGATTATTTTTAATGAATTATTTGCATTCCCTTACGTCTTAAAGCATTCCTCCTACTTTCTCTTCCAGGAGATTTAGTGTTTCGGCTTTAACAATAAATCTTTAATTTAGTGTTTAGATCTTTAATCTATTTTCATTTTAGTTTAGTGCATGGTGATAGACCTGAGTCCAGTTTTGGTTTTCAGCATTTAGAGAGACAGGTTTTTCAGTACGACTCGTTAAAGATGTGATCTCTCTCTCTCTCTCTCTCTCTCTCTCTCTCTCTCTCTCTCTCTCTCTCTCTCTCTCTCTCTCTTTGCTGAACCAGGGATTGAACTCAGGCCCTTGTGCTTGCTAGGGAAGTGCTTATTCCACTGAGCCATCTCCCTGGCCCCGATATTTCTTTCAATAAGCATATTTGGCCCCTTTGTTGACAATAAGATGGCTGAGTGTATTTGTAGTTGCTTCTGCTTCTTTTAATCTATTCTATTGATCATCAGGTCTATTTTGCTTTCCCATACCATGCTGATTTCATCACAGTGGCTTTGTAGTAGAATTTAAAGTCAGGAATTGTAATGTCTCCTGTCTTCTCTTTGTTAACTGGGATATCCTTTGGTAATCTAGGTCCTTTAGGGTTCCAAATAAATTTTAGGAATGATTTCTCTAGGTCTGTGACATCTGTTGGTGGCATTTTGATAAGGATTGCATTAAATTGGTACATCAATTGTGGAAGTGTGGCCATCTTCACAACGTTGGTTCTTCCTATCCAGGAACAGGGAATATCTTTGTATTGTCTTAAATCCTGTACAATCTCTTTCTTCAGAGTACTGTAATTTTCATTGAATAGATCTTTGAGTTTTTTAGTTAGATTAATTCCAAAGTACTTCATTTTCTGTGGTGCTAATGGAAAATGTATTATTTATCTACATTCCTTCTCAGTGTGTTCATTATCTCTGTAGAGGAAGGCTACTGGCATTTGGGTATTGAATTTGCATCCTGCTATCCTATTGAATTTGTGCATTAATTCTAGTTGCTTCTGTGTGAAATTTTTTTGGTTCTTATAAGTAAAGTATCATGTGACCTGCAAATAATGATAGTTTACCTTCTTCTTTACCTATTCTTATTCCTTTTATTTCTCTCTCTTTTCTAATTGCTCTAGCTAATGATTCCAAAGCTATATTGTATAGGACTGGTGATATATGAAGGATATTCTTGTCTTGTACCAGATCTGAGAGTAAAAGATTTCACATTTTCCCCAATTTGAATTATATTAGCTATTGGATTGTCATAAATGGCTTTTCAATAGACTAAGGTAGAGGCCATAGTTCCAATTTTCTCTAGGACTTTGAATATGAATGAGCATTGAACTTTGTTAAACACCTTTTCTGTATCAATTGAAATGATCATGTGGATTTTAGATTTGGCGCTATTGAAAATTGTACTACATTTATACATTTACATACACTGAACCATCCTTGTATCCCTTGGATGAATCATACCTGGTCATAGTGTACAATGTTCTTCATGATTTATTTATTGTATTTGGTAGGATTTTATTGAGGATTTTTGCATCTATGTTCATAAAGAAGGGAAATTGGCCTGTAGTTCTTTTTTTAGTTGTGTATTTCCCTGGTGTTGGTATCAGTATAATATTTGCCTTCATGAATGATTTTAGGAGGACTATTTCATTTTCAGTTTCCTTTTTTTCTGCTATTATTTCTTCCCATAACTTGCAGAGTATTAGGAATACATCTTCTGTGAATTTCTAGTAGAATTGACCTGTGATTCCATCAGGTCCTGGACTTTTCTTTGTTGGTAGGTGTTTTACTCCACTTTGTATTTCATTGGCTGTTATTGGGTTATTGAAAGTTGTTATAACTTCTTAATCCAGTTTTGGTAATTTGTATCTTTCTAGGAATCTGTATATTGCTTCTGTGTCTTCTATTTTATGAGAGTGAATATTCTCAAAGTAACTATGTGGTAATTTCAAACTTTTCATTCCTTATTGCTTGTATTTGAGTTTTTTTCTTTTCTCTTTTTGATGAGGTTAGCTAGGGACTTATCAATTTTGTTTAATTTTTCACAGAACCAGCTTTTGCATTCATTAATTCTTTGTACTGTTTTCTTTGTCTCGATTGAATTACTTTCTATTCTAATTTTTATACTTTCCTCCCATCTTTGGGCTTTGGGTTTGGCTTACTCTTCCTTTTATAGACGTTTAAAGTGCAGCATTAGGGTATTTATTTTTCCTGTTCAGTTTTCCTTATGTGTGAGTTCACAGCTTAAAATTTTCCTCTAAGAACTGCTTTCATTGTATCCCATAAATTCTGAGAAGTTGTGCTTAAATTTTCCTTGAATTGTACATATTGTTTATTTTTTTCTTTTTTATTAATTTGTTGAGAAACATATAGCAATGAGACAGTTTCAAAACACATTAGTAGGACAGTTTCAGTAATTAATGCATTGCATATTCTTGCCTTCATACTGGTTATTAATAATATAAGATGCAGACATGATATCCTGCACAAACACTATTAGTACAAATCTTTCTTCCCCTTGAATTAAGAGAAAGTAGTTGTATATCTATCTTGACTATTGTGTATATAGAGATACAAAATGGACCTTCATTTGTATCACCTTCTCTTTGTTTTGTTTTGTCAGAGATGGGTATTCCATTGCTATTTAAATATTGTAAGCGCATAAATTCAGCAAAGTAATCCAAAATAGTCTAGTAGTCCATAATAATAGTGGGTTATCTTTAGTACTGGCAATGTCAGAAGTTGTTGACTTTAGACTTTTACAGCTCAGCATATAAATATAGCTTTTACATTATATCCCATTCTTATTCATTTGTGTATTGTCTTGCAGGTGATGAACTATTTTTTCGTGCATCCTAGTTGTTTTTAAGAGATCTTTTTTACATTTGATTATTCTTGGTTTGAAGTTAAGACCATCTGAGAACAGAATTGCTACCCCTGTCTTTTTCTGAGTTACTGGATCATGTAGTATAGTTTTTCATCATTTTTCCACCAAATAATTTTATTGATAAACAAATAGCAATGAGACAATTTCAAATCAAATTCGTAGGACAGTTTCAATAATTAAAACATTCAATACATTCCTCCCAGTGGTTAATTAATACAGACATGATATCCTATCTACAAACACCAATAGAAAAAATAACTCTATTCATTAAGAGAATGTAACTATATATCTATCCTAACCAATTTGAATACACAGATAAAAAATGGACATTCATCTGTATACCTTTTTTTTGTTAAGCTCTGTTATTTGAATATTATAGGTGTGTTAACTCAGTAAAATAATCTAAAAGAGATCAGTAGTATATAATAGTGTTGGATCTTCCGCTTCACTGGCAATGTCAGAAATTGTTGATCTGAGTCTCCTAAAGCTCAACATAATAGCATGGCGTTACTCATTATACATCATTTTTATGCTTTTCTGCTGGGTGGTTAAGACCATGGTAAAACAGGTCCTATGCAACAAGAGTTGTAGCTTTTGGGTCTGACAAGGCCAGTGATCCCCTCAGGATTTATCCTGAGATCTTGTACAGCAGATTGTTTGTAAATATCAGCCATGTGGATGAGTCACGGCCATTGCTTAGCCAATGTGCTCTCTGTGAAAGCCTGAGAGAATGTTTTCTCTCCATGTGACTTACCTTAGGCACACTCAACATCATCAATCACTTTCTTCTTTGGAGCCATAATCTCCTTGATCAGAAAATTTGGAACACTGCCGAGTTACATGAACTTACAGTACAAGTTCTCATATGTCCTGAGTCTTAATTGACCTTGGAAGCCTAGGACAAAAATGTTGGCTTTTCTTGAACCCCTCATTTCATTTAATTTTGGTGTGCAAACTTAGGTTGGTAGCCATCCAGAAGATAAGCTTATTGTTATTACCATACAACATAGGCTGTTAAGCTTAACCTCACTATCTGTCTGCATATCAAACATCTTAGGCATAATATGGAAAAGGTATTTTTCATCAAGTATTGATATGTTGAACTTTAAGTCCCTACAGAATATGATGAAAAAACATTTAAAAATTAGAATATATTTTTAAAAATAGGCATAAAGAATTATATACTTCTTATGTTTATACCTAAGTCCAAAAATCTCACCATATACAACCTTGAAGCTGGACATTCCCACAATATTCCTTGTCCTGTTTTTTGCTTTCATTCAGCATCCCTTTCTTTTTGAACAACCATCTACCCAAGAGACTTCATAGCAGCCACTGGCATACCATGACGAGCAGCACGTACTCAGAAGACCAGAATGACAGGCACTCTAGCATGAAACTACTATTACAGATTACCATCTGCAGTGCAGTTGCTTAGTTCACAGGTATCAATGTATATAGTTAGTCAGGGTGAGAATCTTTTCAATTAACTGCTAGATTAAAAAAATCTTCTGGAGATTCTCAGAATCTTTGCCTTGCCCATCTTCTACATATAACTGTATGTCTTGACATTCTCATGTTTGCTAACAATTCTCCTTTCCCTCTCTGGATTAGTTAGTCCTTGAGATCCTGGTTTCCTTTCACTGGTATTATATCTTCTTATTTGTATTTCTTCTTTTGAGTACTTATACTAGGGAAACTATATGATATTTATACATGTGTGTCTGGTTTACTTCACTTATGAGTATATGTTCAGGTGACACCCACTTCAATATGAAGTCTTTGAGTTTCTCATTCTTAATAGAAGAGTAATACTCGATTGTGTGAAAATATCATATTTTTTTCAATATTTCCTCAGGTGATGGGCATCTTGGTTGTTTCCAAGATTTGGCTATCACAAATTGTGCTGCTATAAACATAGGCACATATATATCACTATGATATGATGTTTTCAGATCCTCTAGGAAAATTCCCAGTAGAGAAATAGCTTGTTTAAATGGGATTTCCAGTCCAAATTTTCTAAAGATTCTCCATACTGATTTCCATAATGGTTACAACAGTCTACATTCCCAGTAACAGTGGAAAAGGGTTCCTTTTCCCCCACAGCTTCTCCAACATTTGCTGTTGGGTGATTTCTTAATGATAGTCATTCTTTCTGGCGTGATATGATATCTCAATGTTGTTTTAATTTGCATTTCACAGATGGATAGTGATGTGGAGCATTTTTTCATATATCTATTCCCTTTTTTAATTTTTTCCTTAGAAACGTGGGTTCATCTCAGATGCCCGCTTTTGAATTGGGTCTTTAAATTTTGGGGCCCTAGTGTTTTTTAGTTCTTTATAAATTCTAGAGAGCAAGCCTTTGTCTGAGTACTTATTTGTCATGAACTTTTTAAAATTTGTCGGTTGCCTTTTCTCTTTGTTGGTAATTTCTTTTGACGTGAAAAAACTTCTCAGTAAGAGCAAGACCAGTTGTGAATTCTTTCAACTGTTTCCCATGCTATTTGATTTCTATTCATGAAGTCTTTGTCTACCCCTATGTCTTGAAGAGTTCCTCCTACTTTCTCTTCCAGGAGATTTAGTGTCTCTGCTTTCATGTTTAAATCTTTAATCCTTTTTGACTTTAGCTTAGTGCATGGTGATAGACCTGGGTCAAGTTTGAGTTTTTGGCACGTAGAGAGCCAGTATTTACAGCACCATTTGTTAAAGAGACTATCTTTCTTCTAGTGAGTATCTTTGACCACTTTGACAAATATAAGGTGGCTGAGTGTGTTCATAGGAGCTTCAGTGTCTTCTAATCTATTCCATTGATCCTCAGGTGTATTTTGTTGTCAGTACCATCCTGATTATATCACAGTAGACTTGTAGGAGAATTTCAAGTCAGGAATTTTAATGCCTCCTGCCTTGTCTTTATTGCCCAGGATTGCATTTGCTATTCTAGGTCTTTTCTGGTTCCAGATAAATTTTAGGAATAATTACTCTAGCTCTGTGGGTTATGTCGGTGGTAGTGTGATAGGTATTGCATTAAATCTGTACAGCAAATTTCGGAGTATGGCCATCTTCATAATGTTGGTTATTCATATACAGGAGCATGGAATATCTTTCCATTTTCTGAAATCTTATACGACCTCTTCTTTAAGAGTACTGTAATGTTCCTTGAAAAGTTCTTTGACTTCTTTGGTTAGATTAATTCTAAGGTGTTTCATTTTCTTTGGTGCTATTGTAAAAGGTATTGTTTCTATAATTTCCCTCTCA
>NW_004525089.1:165493-166388 GCF_000260255.1 Octodon degus
ATGAGTGTTACCTCTTCCTCTTGAATTTTTCCCCTAACCAGTATATAGTAGCCTTCTTTATTTCGCTTGATCATTGTTGGTTTGAAGTTGAGACTGTATGAGAATAGGATTGCTACCCCTGCTTTTTTCTGAGGGGCTGGGGAATGTAGTATTGTGTTCCGACCTTTGACTTTCAGCCTATGAATATCTTTATGAGTTAAATGTGTTTCCTGTATACAGTATATTTTTGGATTTTGTTTCCTAATCCACTGTGCAGTCTGTTTCTCTTAATTGGTGAATTGAATCCATTTACATTGATGGTTATAATTAAGATTTATTGACTTATGATTGACATGTTATTTAACTGTTGTCATTTAGTCCTTTTTTTCCTGTGTTTAATTGCTTGCCCTGTGCAGTTGGTTGTGTCTGATCTCATTCGTGGAGTTCTGATTGTTTTGGTCCCTCTCTAGAACATCTGTCAGTAGCCTGTGTAGGGTTGGCTTTGTCATCACAAAATACTTTAGCTCTTCTTTGTCATGAAATTATTTCACTTCTCCATCAAACTTGAAAGAGAGTTTCGCAGGGTATAGTAGGCTGGGCTGGAATTTGCTTCCATAGAGGACTTGAAATATTCTGTTCCATGCTCTTCTTGCCTTCATCTTTTCTGAAGAGAAATCGGCTGTAATTGTGATGGGTTTTCCTTTGAATGTGATCTGCTTCTTTTCTCTAGCGGCTTTCAGTATATTATTCTTGTGCTGAATTTCTGTCATCTTGACTATTATATGTCTCGGTGTTTTTAATTGGTTTGAGGTTACTTGGCATTCTGTATGATTCGGTTACGTGAATGTCAAATTGTGTCATCATATTTGGGAAATTTTCTGCTATTACTTCTTCCCATATTTTTTTAATGTTATTT
>NW_004525090.1:0-4828 GCF_000260255.1 Octodon degus
GGGTTCTGAGGTTGCATTTTGTTCCTTCTCGTCATTTTGTGTATCCCTGTCTTCTGACCTTTGTTGTAGATCTTTGCTGTAGTTATAACCTTCGCTCCTACTGAAGTTCAGGTGCAGCTCTACAAAGTTTGGACTTATCCAGCTGCATCTGGCTTGGGTCTGGCTGCTGTGCTCAGCTCCTTCCTGCTGCTGCCCTTGAGGGTGAACCTGTTGTGGCCCTGTGGCGAGATGTTCTTCTGGACTAGCTGGTTTGATCCATCCTCTACACTCTCTACAGGGATTGCAGCTGCAGGATTACACTCCATGCCTGTATGCCAGGCCTGAGCTGTGCCTGGAGTGCGCAAGTTGAAGTAGGGGAAGAGGAAGCTCTGTGCACACACTAACGGCACCTGGGCTAGGACTGGGTCTGGGGGCTCCGGGACGGGGCAAAAATTCCTACTCGGCAGGCTGGGCAGGGGAGGCACTGCCGAGTGGTTGGGGGCCGCCCAAGGAGATGGGAGAGTGTCCTTCCTACGATGCACCTGGGCTTGGACTGGTCCCGCAGGCGCAGGGCAGCAGGAAGCTCTCCACACAGTCACTGGACCTGGGCTAGGACTGGGTCTGGGGGCTCCCGGAACTCGGCAGAAAATCCTACTCGGCGGGCTGTGTGGGGGAGGCACTGCGGAGTGGAGGGGGGCAGCCTAAAGGGCTGGGAGAGGGTCCGGCCCATGCTGCACCTGGGCTGGGACTAGAACCAGACCTTTAATTCATTGAGTTTTTGTATTTTGTTCAATTTTATTAATTTTCCTTCTAATCTTTACTATTTTTACCCTTCTTGTACTGGACTTGAGATTGGACTGATTTTGTTTTTATAGTATCTTAAGGTACAACATTAGGCTTGTTATTATTGCTTACTCTGTTTTTCTAATGTGAACATTCACAGCAGTAAAGTTTTTCTTAGGACTACTTCCATTGTGTTCTATAAGTTCTATCAGGTTTTGCTGGTATAATACTTTGATTCTAAGAATTGCTTAATTTCATCCTCAATTTCTTCTGTGGGCCTTTGAGTGTTCAAGAGTGTGTTATTTAATGTCAAGATGTTTATAAAATTTCTAAGGTTGACTTTGTGATCAATTTCTAGTTTTAGTGCACTATGATCTGATATTATAGAGGAGATAATTTGGGGTTTTTTTATAAGCAGGTTTTATAGACTAGTGTGTAGTTTATTTTGAGGAAAGTTTCACATGTTTCTAAGAATTCTATATATTCTGTTTTAGTAGAGTAGAACCACGTACAGATGTTATAAAGTGCATTTGTTGAAATATGTTATCCATTTTTAATATTTTCCATTAAATGTTCAATTGATTTTTTTTATTTGTAAAAGGGAACATTTGAGGTCACCCAATCTGATTGTTAGTAATTATTGATATTTTCTGTCCAGTGTTATTAATTTTGTGAACAACTGTTACTTGTTCTGTTGAATTGTCTCCTTAAATAATATGTAGTGAACTTTGCCTCTTTTGATCACCTTTATCTAGAACTCTCCTGTCTCTGAAAATGAAACTGCTACCACTGCTTGCTTGCAGGATCCAGGGGGAAAATATTATTTTCCCGCTTTTAATATTAAATCTAGGAGAGTCACACGAGGAGAAGACACTCTCTCAGGCTTTCACAGAGAGCACATTGGCCAAGCAATGGCCGTGACTCATCCACATGGCTGCACTGACAAAGGTTCTACAATCTGAGGTACAGGATCTCAGGATAAATCCTGAGGGCATTTCACTGACCTTCTCAAACCAAAAAGCTACAACTCTTGTTGCATAGGTTCTGCTTTACCTTGGTCTTAACCATCCAGTAGAAAAGTATGAAGATGAAATATAGGAAGTAAAGCCATGTTGTTATGTTGAGCTGTGGGGGACTCACGTCAATAATTTCTGACATTGCCAATTAAACAGAAGACTCAATGCTATTATGGGCTTCTGTACTCTTTTAGAATATTTTGCTGAGTTTATACACCTATAATATTCAACAACGGAACTTAAAAAAAATTGGGGTATAACTATGAATGTCCATTTTGTATCTGTGTATTCAAAGCGGTTGGGATAGATATATAGTTGCATTCTCTTAATGAATAGAATGATTTTTTCTAATGGTGTTTGTAAGTAGGATCACAAGTCTGCATCTTGTACAGCAATTAACCACTAAGAAGAATATATGCAGTGTATTATTTGTTGAAACTGTACTTTCGATTTGATTTGAAACTGTCTCATTGCTATATGTGTATCAATAAAACTTTGAAAAGAAAAAAATATTAAATCTGCAAATTTCTTTTCAGATTAGAAGGACATGGACTGTTTTCTTCAATACAATTAGTCCATTTGGATTTTTTTCTTCATTCAGTCTGCCAATCTCTGCCTGAATTGGGAAGTTGAAGCTGCTTTTACATTGATATTTACTTCTGAAACCTGAGGACTTATCGCTGCTATTGTGTTCATTTTTCAGTTGTTGACTCCTTTATGTTCTATTTTGGTTTAACTACTTTCCTTGCTTAATTTATTTATTCCATCTGACTTAGCTTTATTGGCTTTCTTGTGGCTAAAATATTCTAGAGTATTTTTTGGAAGTGCTCTTTTGCTGCTCTTAAGACTTTTAATATATTCTCAAGGAAAGTCTTTATTGCTCCATCAATTTTGCAAGATAATTTTGCAAGTTATATTAGTCTAGATTGTAAGCTGTTTTCTTTTAGGGCTTGAACACTTCACTGCTGAATCTCTAGGTGTTTAAAATTTCTATGGAAAAGTCTGCTGTAATCCTAATGTGTTTATCTTTGTGTTTTTTCAAAACATCTTTTAGACTGAGGGTGGTGGTGCATGCCTGTAATCCCAGCACTTGGGAGGCTGAAAACAGCAGAACCACTATGAGTCCAATCTATGTAGTGAGACTCTTTAGACCCTGCAGATCCTGTATGGAATATAAAAAAATTATGATTCTATACTTTTGTTGGGATTTGGGATTTTGCCTATGATGCATCATGAGAAATTTCTTTTTTCACTGTACTTATTTGGTATTCTCTAAGTATTCCTTATGTGCATGTTGAATTCTTCTGCAATTGAAAGAACTTGGAATGCTTTCTGCTGTGATTTCTTATGTAAAAATTTTATTCCTTATAATTTTATTTATTCTAATTTCTCTCTAACTCCAGTTTTTTATTGTCATATGGTCACTATTGAATGAATTCCTCTTGTTTTGTTAACCTTTTTAAGGTTTCTCTGAGTAAGTCACCACACATTTCCATTTTGTCTTGAGTTTCAGATACACTTTCTTCACACTGGTTATTTCTACTTTTTAGACACAAATTGTATATAAGTCTTTGTTTCCAGGTTTTCTGTTTGGAACCTTTTAGTGGAGTGTATTTTCTTTAGTGAATTTGTCATTTGTGTTTTCTATGACTTTTTCAATTCTTCCAATTGTCTACTTGTTTGCTTTGGGATAGTTGGGAGGTTTTGGGAGTATACTATTGCCTTGCTATTCATGTTCCTTTTTTCTTTGAGTTTAAGGTTGAGGAGAAATACAGTGAAAAATTTATTGTTGATATGAAGATCTATTTAGTTAGGTTCCATTTTCTATTGGTATATTCTTGCCTTTATTTTTCCATGGTATTGTTTATCACTTTACTCCATAAAACTTAATTCGCTTGCATTCTGTCACTTAACACAGTTGTTATAGCATTAACACAGAGCTTCCACAGAGCTCCTTCTGTAGTGGCATCACTTTCTGAACTTCCAACCACTTTTCCTGTCTGGGCCAGACAATTGTCTGCTTGAAACGTTGAGTTCAATTGCTCTCTGTAAATAAGTGTCCTAGTTGGAATCTGTGCTCTTGGTATTATCCCCTGAAGACCTCTGTAAATCAGTTTGCTTTTTTGTTAGTGGTAAGCACAAATACCTGTGGCTTCTATCCACATGCTTTCCTCGCTTAATAAGCAGCCCAAAAGTTACCAGCTTATGTATCATTCATCATCTCTTTGTCTGTTGATGTCTATTTGTCTGAAGCCCACCTTCAAAATCTAGTGTTGCTCCCAGGCTGTGTTGAGAGTCATTCTTTATCAATGTGGTAGCAATGAGTGGAATCTCATGTGGTCTCAAGCCTGTTGTGCTTTTGGAGAAATAGTAGAAGACCTCTTGTTCTGGATCTTCCAAGTAGTTTTCATTTGCTCCATGCATTTACAGCAGAACCCATTTTCTCTGCTTTCTGCATTTACTCACTGAGAGTCACTGCCACCCTCTATCACCATGCATATGGGAAACACCTTGACATTATGGTTCCCTCCATCCATTCAGTCCTCTGTCATGATAGTACATACACAACATTTAGCAGTGGGTTAGGACCATGATACAGTGGTAGTCTCGTTTCCCCTCACACATTCTCGAAACAGGATTTTAGTCCCACTGAATTTTCTATCAGACTTCATTTTTCACACTCTCCTCAAGGTAACTGCTTTTCTCCATTACCAACTTGGAAACACTCACCCTTACTGTATAACTATATTTCTTTCAAGATTTCTAATGAAAATAAAGTATTTCTTTTCAAGAATGATGCTAAGAAAACCAGATATACATATACAAAAGAAAATTTAGATGCTTACCTAACAGAGTATACAAAAATTAACTCGAAGTGAATGAAGGATATAAATTTAAGAAGTAAATGTGAAAGAACTAAAACTACAATACTGTAAGAAGAAAAAACAGAGATGAGTATTCATAAGCTCATTAGTATATTATTTATTTATTTTTAAAAAAGTTTTATTGGGGGGCTGGAGAGATGGCTCAGTGGTCTAAAGCACCTACTT
>NW_004525090.1:15621-27957 GCF_000260255.1 Octodon degus
GCGGGGTGGGGGAGGTACTGCGGAGTGGTGAGGGGTGGCCCGAGGGGGTGGGAGATGGTCCGGCCCACGCTTCGCGTGGGCTTGGACTGGTCCCGCCGGTGCAGGTTAGCAGAAGGCTCTCCACACACTCACCGGACCTGGGTCGGACTGGGTCTCTATTATTTAAAACTACATTGAAATAATGCTCTACAAAAATAAATAAAATAGACTTCATGAAACTTAAAACTTTTGATGTATCAAAATGTTGAAAAGAGTATCTAAAAAAGAGGAGGAAAATTTAAAATCATATGTTTCATAAGGGATGTGTATTTAGAATATTAAAAAAAATTAAAATTCAATAATAATAAAAAGACAACCAAACTAAAATAAACCAAAGTATTTGTAAGATGTCCATCTAAACAAAATATACAAATCGTCAGTAAGTCCATGAAAAGATTCTCTCTATCATTAACCATAAAATAAATGCTAACTAAAATGTAAAAAATGGCATAGCACTTCTCTGCCATTTTGATTGTTACTTAAAAAGTCAGATAATAGCTAGTAAAGATGTGAAGAAATTGAAACTCTCATATATTACTAATAGGAATTATATTGGTGCAACCACTTTGGAAAACAACCTGAATCTTCCAAAAGAGTAACACAGCAGAATATTAAGTACCACATCTCAGTATATACCCAAGAAAGTTGAAAATATCTATCACTGGAAAACCTTGTATATGAATATTCATATTAGCATCATTGATAATAGCCAAAGGTATAAATAATACAGATATGCAACTGATGAGTTGGTAAACAAATGACTGTATACACAGAAAGTGAAATATTGCTTAACCATATAAAGAAAACAGCTACTGATCATTGCTGAAAAGTTGATGAACCTCAAAACGTTATTGTAAGTAAGAGAGGTCAATACTAATATGAGATATAATTTATATAAAATTTCCATAAAATGCAAATATATAGGAGCAGGAAGTAGATTATCATTTTCTTGGAGCAAAAGTGCATGTGACAACTAAAGTGTACAGGATTTCTCTTAAAAATTTACTTTTTTATTTAATACTTAAAGCAAAAACAAATAAATATTATTGTTAATATCCTACAGTTTAGGAATTGAAATACTGAAGATTATATGACATCCAATTTTACAGGTATGAGTAAGGACTTGGATTGTCTCTGGTGATCATTTACATTAATGATGATAAAAATGCTCTAAAGTTGAGTGTGGTGATGGTTTCTTGACTTTGAAAATACTAAAACTATTGAATTACATGTTTTTAATGAATATATTGTATGATATGTGAATTTTATCTCAATAATTGTTAGTAGGAAAACCCCCAAATATGTACTTGATACATGTCATTATTGTTATTCTTCCTATGAGAAAAATCAGAACTTTGGAGAATTAATTCTAAGCCTCAAGTAATTTTTTACAACTCCTCAATTGATACTAATCATCAGCCATGGTTGAGAAACTCTTCATTCACTAAATGACTGGATGATTATATTCTAAGTAAGCACTTATTGAATAAATCAATAAATGAATGGCAAATGGGGGTTAACCTTGCTTCTGTTGCTTGACTGGGAAACACAGGGACCCATAGTGTATTTGGAGCAGAACAAAGTCTATCAGTTTTATCTAAAACACTAATTGTTTCTCCCAGAGGATGTACAGAGAGTGACCATCCCAGATGTTTCACAACATGCCTATTTGCACCTGTACTCACAGGTAACTCAGCAAGTAGATTGCACCATAGTAAAAAAGTATACTTGTAGAGACTAGAGAGCCTTTCAAGGAAAGAGCTATTTCAACACAAAGCACATTATAATTATTATTAGATTACTATAAATCTGTATGAATTTCCACTTTCTATCAGTCTATTATTTTTACAAGTTCTTGCAAAAGGTAGGTTTGTATTTATTCTATCAAAATTTAAAAGGATAATTGTCATTTTCTTGGTCACTTTTCTTTCATTGCTGGGACAAAATACCTGACACTCAAAATTAAGGAAGGCAATCTTTATTTAGGTCACAGTAGTGGAGGTTTCAGTTCATACTTAGCTGGCTCCAAGGTGGAGTGGAACAGGGCAGAGGGAAGCCATTCATGGTGGCAGAAAATAACAAAAAGCAAAGGGAGGAGCTGTGGCAGCAACAACAGCAAGAGAGGTGGAGAGCAAGCCTCTCTGCCTTACTTATATTGCATTTAAGCAGTCTGCCCCAGGCTGGGTGTAACACTTACACCCATAATCCCAACAACACTCACACCCATAATCCCAGCTTTGGATCATGAATTAAACAGAAACTCTAGAAGCTGCCCCAATGACTGACTGTATGAGGCTTTTTTGGGACAACTAGACACAGACTATAATAGTTATATTGTTTCTCATAATTGTTGTATTGTCTTTCTTATATTCTATGTTTCTTTTTTGCCACAAAACCTCTCTGAGTGAGTCCAGTAAATGAGGGTACTTGGATGCTGTCCTCAGTGAGCACAAGGTAGCTAGATTCTCCATGTTAATGAGTTAATGTATTGCTAATAAATGCAGATTACAACATAATTTTGCAGAGACAAGTGAAAAGATTGAATATGATCAATATTGCATTTGAATCATTTCTAGTCAATATTCAACTTCATTCAACAAAAGTCAAAGGATTTTGCTCTTTTATTCTTTTATTAGTCAGATTGAATAAACCTATTCAAACAGATACATAGAAAATGTTTCCCAGAGATTTCTCAGCACACATCACTTCTATTGCCTGTTTATAATTCTTCATTTGAAACACATGATGTTTAAAAATCCTAGAGCATTTGGCTTGATACATTCAAATGTAGAGCCAAAACACTGGCAGCTTTCCTTATTCAGAATTCAATGTGACCTTTGGGGAACAGGCTGAAATGTCTATGTAGCATTCTATGTTCCAGATAGAGGCCTATAAATGAACTGCTCACAATCTAAGCCCCCCAAGGCTTTGTGAGGCACTTCAATTCATTTCTACATATGGTTCTTAATTTTGTTATATGCTTTCACTAGCTGTCATTCTTTGACATCATCTGTTTTTATGCCTCACATTTGCTATTAGGACTTCAGTTCTAATACACCTGGTATCATGGTTCTTCTTGACTGATGGCAGTGCACCCTGCTGTAATATTCATAACAGAATTTTCATCTGCATAAAGCTGAGACCAACAAACTACAGTTGTGTCTCAGTAATTTTTTACTCATTGCTGGGACAAAATACCTGACACCCAAAATTAAGGAAGGAAAGGTTTATTTAGCTCAGTTTGTGGAGGTTGCAATCAATACTCAGCTGGCTCCCAGGCAGAGTGACACATGGCAGGGAGAAGTAGAGAGCAGAGAACAAAGGGAAGGGCAACAGCTGCAGCTTCTAGCAAGCTTCTCTCCCCTTCTTAGATTGTAAACAAACTACCCTGTGGTTGGGGATGTAGAACCCACACAATGTCCATGCACTCCTCTTGCACAGGATGAGGATGTTTACAAACTAAGAATCCTGGCTCCCTGCTGAGTCACTTAATTAAACTTCTAAACTTCTCAAGTGGATACAATGTATCAACCAGTCCAAGTTGCCTAAGTTATTTTCCTAAAAAATTATCACTCACACATGTATACACACAAATGACTCATACACACAAAATTTTTCCTTTCTCTTCTAAACTCTTAATCCAGTAGAGAAGTATGCTATGCTTATAATGGTAGCATAGAAGATAATTTTTATTAAAAATCTGTAAAATCTCACTGAAAGTTCTATGGCACTTATTAATGTTAACTACAAGTTACTGTTCAATATTATGGACAGTTAATGTACCAAAATTCAGATGGTATATCATTAATGTCACTGGGAGAAAAATAGTGGATACATATAGGTAGACAATAACTGAGTAGCAAATTAATACATTTCATATGAAGCTGTAACATAGGAATTACATAAAAATTAGAAATATAAAACAAAGTGATGTAAAAGTAACAAGCTTCCTCTCAATAGCTTGTTTAATTTCAAGATTCAGGGAAAAAGATTGGAATGATGTTGAAGGACAACTGAACACTTTTCTAGTCATCAAAATAATTTTTGCTTGTTTCTAGATAGCTTTTTCTTACCCTTCAGCATGTGTTATAGTCACTGAGAGATTTTTTTTCAGTTCATGTTTAATAGGCACTACAAAAGGTCAGTGAATGGCCTTGGCACTGCAACTGGTACATCATGTATTATCACTTTCATATGGTCCACTCCTAAATACAGCTCAGGCCATTACTACCAGTGGAAGAAAAGATGGTTCCCCAACCCCTGAAGGAAAGACACGTATTACCATGCACATCGTGTTTAAAGCATAAAAAAAATGTACAAAAGAGCTTTTGTTCTCTAGGCTCACTGCTCACTTCTGCTTAGAGAAATGCTCTTTACTTTTCTGGACATCAGGCTTGATGGTATCACTGCCCGGCTTCCACCCAGCTGGGCACACTTCTCCATGTTTGTCAGTGAACTGAAAAGCCTGAACTAATCTCAGAGTTTCATCTACAGAGCGGCCAACAGGAAGGTCATTAACTGTGATCTGCCGAAGGATACCCTTATCATCAATGATAAAGAGGCCCCTGAATGAGATGCCTTCATCGGCCTTTAAGACCACATAATCCTGAGCAATGGCATGCTTGAGATCTGACACCAAGGGAATGTCCATAGGCCCCAATCCTCCTTGTTTCTTGGGTGTGTTGATCCCTGCCAGATGAAAAAAGTGAGAATCCACAGAAGTACCAATCACTTGGCAGTTAAGTTTCTTAAATTCTTCTGCCCTGTCACTGATTGCAATTATCTCCGTGGTGCACACAAAGGTGAAGTCAAGAGGATAAAAGAAGAACACAACGTATTTTCCTTTGTAGTCAGACAGGCTGGTATCTTTGAACTGACCATCTGGCATAACAGTTGTGGCTTTAAAGTTGGGGGCAGGATGCCCAATTTTTGCACTTCCAGAAGACATCTTGCTATCAGCAGTTCCCATGCCAGGATCTCCCAACCACAAGTCACCAATGCAGGGATGAAGAGGAAGCCTCACTGAGAAATCTTGAGACAAAGATTTCTGGGCTCCATCTTCATGTTTTTGATCCACTAGGTCTGGAATGGTACTAAACACTTGCATTTTTAATAGCTTCCCAGTTGATGCTGATGTATCTGGTTATAGAGTGACCCACCATCCTACCTTGTTCAAGACCAAGTAATTCCCCAGAATTTTGTACTTTTGGAGTTTAAATGGAAAAAAATCATGGAAAATAAGGATGATTAGGAACCCCTACAGGCCCAGGACTGTACTCTGAATACTATTAATCTTCAAAGTTGTATAATAATCAGCATGGCATCTTATATGCTCAGACAATAGAGTTCTCTCTCATAACTCAGCTCTAGATACCCATGCAATGGTGGTTAATTTTTTGTGTGAATTTGACTAAGATGCCTAGGCTAAACATTATTTCAGTCTGTGGCTTTGATGCTTTTTCCAAATATGATTAACACTTAAATTGGTGGGGTCAGTGACTAGATTGTTCCTCTCTGTGATGGACATCACCCAATCTACTGAGGGATCTAACAGAAGAGAACATTGAGAAATTTACCCTTTTTATTTTCTTGCATAAGCTGGGATATCAATCTTTTCCTGCCATTGGAGTAAGATTTATACCACCGGCTCGCTTACTTCTCAGGCCTTTGGACTCAGATGGCACTATACCAGTGAGTATATTGTTATGAGGCTTTTTGTTTCAGGTAGCATATCATGGAACTTCTTCATCTCCAATATTGCATGAGCACAAAGTATTACATTTGGTGATTGAATCAATTCAGTAAGAGAAATGTTTATCCTTGGAAACTGAGTGGAAGTGGTCTCCTGATACTGTTTCTATTCTTCTGCTTTGAACTACCACATCTCCACACAAATTTCCAGTCTAGAAAAGTGATGCAGTCGAGCTCTTTCCTGTTCTTCAGGTATAATTTTCTTTCAGTTAAAGTGCTTAAAACTACCATGAGAGTCATTGTATTTAGTTTAGTGGAAACAGGGAACTTCTGGGTCACAAAGTCCTTGGTTACCACTTCTTAGTCATGAAGCCTTGTTTAAGGGACAATATCTCCCTGAGCTACAGTTTTACTATATAGAAAATGGAGACTAAAATGTTTTTCTAAAAGCATTGATGTGAGTGTTGTCTTAAAGATTAAACAATAAATTAAGTCATATGTATGGTGCTTAGCACATAGTAAGAACAAAAGAAATGGAAGCTATTGTCATGGAAATTCAAAGGCTTAAAACTCGTTTATTTGTTTTGTTATTGATTTTAATTTTTTAAAATTTATTTATTTGGCACAGGGTCTCACTATACAGTTCAGACTAGTAGTGATCCTCCTGTCTCAGCCTCCCCAGTGCTGAGATTACAGGTGTGTGCCACCACACCCAGTTTTAGGGCTGGCAACACAAGTGGTACAGGGGACTGAACTTGGGTCCTTCTGCTTGCCAAGCAGGTGCTTATGCAACCAAGCTATTTCTCCAGCCCTTGATTTTAATATTTATTTATTTATTTATTTATTTATTTATTTATTTTAGTTTTTTGTAGAACTGGGGATTGAACTTAGGCCCTTGTGCTTGCCAGGGAAGTGCTTATTCCCCTGAGCCATCTCCCCTCTCTCCCCCACCTTTTTTTTTGGCAGAACTGTGGGTTGAACTCAGGCCCTTGTGCTTGCCAGGCAAGCGCTTATTCTACAGAGCCATCTCCTTGGCCCTGATTTTAATTTTTAATTAACATATATTAGTATATATTTTAGATTTGAACATTATATTATGTGCAAATTATAGAATGATAAAATTAGAGAAATGAACAAGTTCATTGCCTTAAATTTTTATCATTTTATTTAAAATCTTCTTTTCTAAGACCTCAAATACTAGAAGGATCTGAATAGGAAGGACCAATATTGTCAAAATGGCCATATGGCCAACATTGATGTGTAGATTTAATGCACTCCCAATCAAAATACCAACAACATTCCTCACAAAAGTAGAAAAATATCCTAAAAGTTTCATGATAGCAAAAGTAACCTTGAATTCTAAAAGCAACTTTGGGTAACAAAAGCAAAGCAGAAAGCATCACATTACTGGACTTAAAGTTATACTACAAACCTACAGTGATAAGAAATGCATTATGATAACAGGAAAAAAACATGTATGTGGGTCAGTGAAACAGAATAGAGGATACAGAAACAACTCCAGGGACATTTAGCTACTGATTTTGAAAGGGGGATCCAAAACTTACACTGATTGAGAAATAGTGCTTTAACAAATACTGTGCAGGGGGGGGGAGGATATTGTTACTCACATGCAGAAGCCTGAAACTAGGCCTCTATCTCTCACCAAGTACTGAAATAAAATAAAAATGGCTCAAAGACATGGACATCAAAATAGAAACAATCTACTGGAAGATAAAATAAGTAAAAATGTTAAAGGCATAAATATCCTCCTTTTGAACAAAATTCCAGTTGCACAACAATCAACATCAAGAGATAAATAGGATTATATTAAATTAAAAGATTCTGCACAAGAAAAAAACAACCAAAAAAAGTGCAGAGATAAACTACAGGATTTGGAAAAAATATTTCTAAATACCTCACGGATGATTAATATTTAAAATATATAAAGAACTCAAAAAATCAGACCCAATACAAGACTCCATAAAAAAATAGGCAGTTGAAATGGATAGACATTTTCAGAAGAAGTACAAATGGCCAGTAAATGTATGAAAAATGTTCAACTTCTCTGACCATTAGAGAAATGCAAATCTAGACAACATTGAGATTCCATCTTACATCACAAAGAATGGCTGTCATCAATAAGTCAAATAATAAATGCTGGTGAGGCTGTGGGGGAAAGGGGAACCTTCCTATATTGTTGGGAGAATATAAACTGGTATACCCATTATGGAAATCAGGATGAAGTTACCTCAAGAAAATGAAATGACAAATTCTGCTTGAATAAGCTATTCCCCTTCTAGGTGTCTTCTTGGAAGTGTTAAAAACATTGTATTGTGGTGATATATGCATATACATGTTCAAAACGTCACAACTCATAATACCTAAATCTTTGGACTGAAAACTTAAGTTGTTAACCCTCCATAAGAGAAGCTTAATGATATTATTACCCTATAACATAGGCAGTCAAGCTTAAACTCACTATCTGTCTGAATATCAAACATCTTAGACATAACATGGAACAGGTATTTTCAATAAAACATTGATATGTTAAACTTTAAATCCCTACAGAATGTGAAGGAAAATATAAAAAAATTAAAAAATAGAAATAAACAATTAAATATTTCTGTATCTGTATATACAAAATAGTTAGGATAGATATACAGCTACTTTCCCTTAATTCAATGAGAAGAAAGATTTGTACTAATAGTGTTTAGACAAGATATGTCTGCATCTTGTACTATGAATATCTACTACAAAGGCAACAATATGCAATGTATTAATTATTGTAACTGTCCTACTAACCTGTTTTCAAACTGTCTCATTGCTATTTGTTTCTCAATAAAATTAATGAAAATAAATACATCTTTGGAGAAGTCTAAATATCCATCAATGTAGGTGAGTGGATAAAGAAAATGTATTTATATACAATGGAGTATTAGTCTATGATAAAGAACAAATTAGAGTCACTTGTAGGAAAATGGATGTACTTTGAAACTCTAATATGAAATAGAATAAATCATACATACAGGCTTAAATTTATTTTGGTTGCTTTTATTTGAGAAACCCAAAGTATAAATAATTTAAAGAGCAACAGAAGATGCATAGTAGGAAGCTGGGAAATAGATATTTTCCAAATGAGAAAATGATCCAAAGATGGAGGGAGAAGGATATAGTGTAGAAGAAGGGAAAATAAAAAAAATAATGCGTATTTTGTAAATGTACAAATTCATGAATGTAATCATTATGTACTGTAAACATGTACCAATAAAAATAAATAGCATTATATAACACTAAAGCATATCCAAATATTCTATTCAAACTCTTTTGAGATATGTAATTCATTATCCTTGACTATATTCATTTTACCATGCAACAGAACATCAGCTTATTTCTCCTTTATCTGTAAAATTGCACCCATTGATCAACTACTTCATATACTTCCACTTCTATTCACTCACATTGTCCTAACCACTATCCTACTATCAACTTTTGTCGGGTCAAATTTTATATGTTCACATAAGGTGAGATCATGTAGTACTTGTATTTATGACATGGCTTTCATTTGATGTCCTCCAGGTCCATCCATATTATTACAGTGACCAGATTTCATGCATTTTTATAGGTGAGTGACATTTTACTGTATCTGTTTACCATGATGTCTTTATCCATTCAGCTGTTGATGGATAGTTTGTTTTAGTTCCTTAGCAATTTTTAAGGATGCTTCTGCAATGAACCTGGGAAGTTAGATGTCTGATGACATACTGATTTTAGGTTATATGTATAAATATCCAGTAGTGGAATTGATAAGTCATACCATAGTTTTATTTTTTTGTATTCTGTGGAATTTTTCTAATGTTCATACTATTTTACATTCCCACCAGCAGTGTGTGAGTTCTCCTTTATCCACAACTGCACCATGACTTTAGAAAATTCTTGTAAAGATTTTTAGTTTTTTCATAATATTTCTTCTAACTGAAGTGGAATTGTATCTCATTGTAGTTTCTGATTTTTATTTTCTTGATGATTAATGATGTTGAACATATTTTCAGATATTATTAGACATTTTATATCTACTCATGAGAAATGTTTATTCAGTTCTTTAGTTCTTTATTGGATTAGTTGGTTTTTCTGCTATGTATTTGAATTCCTTATAAATTCTGACTATCCCTTGTCACGTATATGATTTGCATATATTTTCAATTGTTCTGAATTTTGTCTGAAGTTTTTTCCTTTCCTGTACAGGAACATTTTAGTTTGGTGTAATCTCATTTGTCAATTTTTGCTTTTATTGCCTGTGCTTTTAGGGCTGTATCCTAAAAATATTTGTACAAGTCAATGTCCTGAAATTTCCCCTATATTTTGTTTCAAAACATTCATAATTTAACATGATGCATAATTTGTATAGCTCAAGGTTACAATAAAAATAACTAAAGTAAAAAAATAACTAAAGTAGAAAATTTGTCCTACCCCAAAGTGAAGTTCCAAGTGGAACAGTCACTAAAATTTGGTAATAGTTTGTGTGGCTCAAAGAGGCCAGTGAAGGCACAGAAATGATCTCAAGAAGCCACTTATGAAAATTTAAAAAGAAATAAATCCTTTTTGCCTATAGAGTAAATAGTATTAATGAACTAATAAGTTAAGTATTTTCAGTGATTAGATCATCTTCCTCTACCCATCTACCACTTTCAGCAATATTTTTAAGTAGATGTTTATTTTCTTATTCTTACAGATGTTTTCTATCTTCAGGTTACCTTCTTCCTATGAAAGAAACACCACATTTTGCTTTTCTAGTCCTCCCCTTTGAAAGGGTCAGTCAGTCTCTCTTACAATTGATACCTATTGAGTAGATCTCATGCCTGCTGCTAAACATTTGCAATGTATCAGAAAGCTAACAAGCATAATAAAGACCTATCTGGCGCCAAATGTCAATAGTCCTGTGTTTGAAAAGCTCAAATTTCTGTCAGAAGACAATGTGCCCTATGTGACAGCCTCAGAGCAAGCACTTTCCTAGACAGTAAAGTTTGTTCCAAGACTTTGGGATCAGTTTAAAGCATGAAAATGAACACGAATATACTATGGTCTAGAATGTAACATATTTTAAGTTTTTTTCAAAAGTTTTGTAAATACTACTTATATACTATTACAGAAATCTAGAAGTACTATGGTGGGCAGTTTCTAATATGATTTAATTTGAGAATCATAAAATTTACCATTTAACCATCTTTTGAAAATCTATTTGGTTGTTTCAGGGTCTCACTATGCAGCTGGAACTCATACAAAGACAGAAATATGATAAATACAGTACATATGTTACAGATTTTCAAAACAAGAATAGCTGATTAGCAATGGTTGATATATTATCTATTTTTATCATCAAATCTGTTGCTCAGATTAACAGATATAATAATGAAAGATTGGAAATATGATTGAATGTTACTGCTTGCTTTCAAGAAATCTTAAATTTCTATTCTTATCTTTCCTTTCTTTTATTACCTTTCTAAAAATATTGTAAAGAAAGTAATAGATATGACATTAGGAATGGCACACATTTAGAAGAGCAAGATGGCAGGTTTTCAAGCCATCTCAAATACCTGGTTTTTGTATTACACATTGCTGTCCTCTATGTAGTTGATTAGTTCATAAGTATCAGCATACAGAATTAGTAAAGTGAGAATTCTACCCATTAACTTCTATTTTCAAAAACCTGATGGAAATTCTTAGTACAATTATCTCAGTCATCCTGTATATATACTTGCATGTTTTTCCCCTACATTTTTTCCTATCTTTTCTCCTTTCTCTCTTCTTCATTCTTTAATCCTTAAGTTCTGTTTTTTTTTTATTTTGCAGTATCTGTTATACTTTACAGGTTTTATTTCTTCTTTGGGGTTACATTAGGGAGACAATATGATATTTACACTTGTGGATCTGGTTTATTTCACTTATCAGTGTAGCCTCTAGTTGTATTCACTTACTTATGAAGGTTTCGAGTTTGTCTTTCTTTGTAGCTGAG
Organism: Octodon degus; assembly: GCF_000260255.1. Lineage (NCBI taxonomy): Eukaryota > Metazoa > Chordata > Mammalia > Rodentia > Octodontidae > Octodon > Octodon degus. Next base: position 27,362 of record NW_004525090.1, read on the forward strand.
TGGTACCCAATTGTATAAAAATATCACATCTCTTTCATCCATTCTTCAAGTGATGGGCATTTTGGTTGTTTCCAAGATTCAGCTATCACAAATTGTGCTGCTATAAACATGGGTGCATGTATATCACTATGGTACGATGTTTTCAGTTCTTTTGGGAAAATACTCAGAAGGAGAATACCTGGATTGAATGGGATTTGCAGTCCTAGTTTTTTGAGGAGTCTCCACACTGATTTCCATAGTGGTTATACCAGTGTACCTTCCCACCAGCTGTGGAAAAGAGTTCCATTTTCTTTGCAGCTTCTCCAGCATTTGTTATTAGTTTATTTCTTTTTGATAGCCATTCTTTCTGGAGTGAGATGGTATCTCAATATTGTTTTAATTTGCATTTGTCAAATGGCCAGTGATGTGTAGCATTTTTCAGGTATTTATTTGCCTGTTAAATTTCTTCCTCTGAGAAGTGTGTATTCATCTCAGATGCCCATTTTCTTATTGGGTCTTTAAATTTTTGGCCCTAATTTTTTAGTTCTTTATATATTCTAAATAGAAGACCTTTGAGTGTTTATTGCTGAAGAGTTTTTCCAAATTTGTGGGTTGTA
>NW_004525090.1:28335-30136 GCF_000260255.1 Octodon degus
CAGTTGTTTCAAAGCTCAGCCCTCCGATGAAGAGCTTCCGTAGTTGTTCGGGCTCCTTGGGAGACTCTGACTTAGACATAACGGCAGTCGGAAGAGAGCCTGATGATGCTTCCTCCGCAGTGTCCACCAGCAGAAAGCTCTGCTCTAATCTTTATGCTTTCTTCCTGTCTTTGAGCTCTGTGTTTGGTGTGTTCTTCCTTTTCTAGTTGTTGAAGGTGCAGCATTAGGGTATGTATTTGTTTCCGTTCTGTTTTCCTAATGTGTGAGTTCACAGCTATGAATTTCCCTCTGAGAACTGCTTTCATTGTATCCCATTAATTTCGATAAGTTATGCTTGAATTTTCATTGAATTGTAGATATTGTTAAATTTCTTGTTTAATTTCATCTGTGACCCATTGGTTGCTCAGTAGGGTGTCATTTATTTTCCATGTATGTAAGGGTTTTTTTCTGGTTTCTTTTCTCATTTATTTCCAGTTTCATTGCACTGTGATCAGATAATGCACATGGGATAATTTCTGTTTTTTTGTATATATTTAAGCATGACCTATGGACCAGTATGTGGTCTATTTTAGAAAATGACCCATGTGCAGCTGAGATAAATATTTATTCAGCTGTGTTTGGGTGGAACACTGTGTATATGTCCACCAAGTGCATTTGTTTCAAGCTCTGGTTCAGTTTTGTTAGTTCTTTTTAAGTTTTTGTCTGGTTGATCTATCTTCTGGGGATAAGGGCGTGTTAAGGTGTCCTGTTCAGATTGTGGTATTGGATATTTGATTTTTCATGTCCATTAAGATTTGCTTTATATAGTTGGGTGCTCCCGTGTTTGGTGCATACATATTTGTGAATGTTAGCTCTTCCTCTTAAATTTTTCCTCTAACTAATATATAGTGGCCTTTTTTATTTTGCTTAATTATTCTTGGTTTGAAGTTGAGACTGTCTGAGAATAGGATTGCTATTGTTGCTTTTTTCTGAGGTGCTGGGGCATGTAGTATTGTATTTCATCCTTTGACTTTCATCCTATGATTGTCTTTATGAGTTAAATGTGTTTCTTGTATAAAGCATATTGTTGAATTTTGTTTCCTAATTCACTGTGCCAGTCTATTTCTCTTAATTGGTGAATTGTATCCATTTACATTGATGGTTAGAATTGAGATGTATTGACTTTGAATTGACATGTTATTTACCTGTTGTCGTTTACTCCTTTTTCTCCTGTGTCTAATTGCTTGACCTATTTAGTTGGTTGCTTCTGATCTCATTTGTGGAGATCTGCTCATTTTGGTCGCTCTCGAGAACATCTTTCAATAGCCTGTGTAGGGTTGGCCTTGTCATCATGAAACTCTTTAGCTGTTCTTTTTCATGAAAGTATTTTACTTCTCCATCAATCTTGAAAGAGAGTTTTCCAGGGTATATTAGTCCTGGCTGGAGTTTGTTTTCATAGAGGACTTGAAGTACTCTGCTCCATGCTCTTCTTGCCTTCATAGTTTTTGAAGAGAAGTTGGCTGTATTTCTGATGGTTTTTCCTTTGAATGTGATCTGCTTCTTTTCTCTAGTGGCTTTCATTATATTATTCTTGGGCCGAATTTCTGGGATCTTGAGTATCATATGTGCCAGTGTGTTTTTAATTGGGTTGAGATTACTTGGCATTCTGTATGCTTCAGTTACTTGAATATCAGATTGTTTTCTCATAGTTGGGAAGTTTTCTGCTATTACTTCTGTCCATATTTTTTAATGCCAGTTGTATTGACTCCTTCTTTCTCATTGATGCCTATGCATCTCACATTGTTCATCTTTGCATCATCTT
>NW_004525090.1:30236-31846 GCF_000260255.1 Octodon degus
TAGATCGGACTCATAGTGATCCACCTGTTTACAGTCTCCCAAGAGCTGGGATTACAGGTGCGTGCTACCAGGCCCAGTCTCAATTGCCATCTCAGTGTGCCCCGAGGGTGGGGTTGGAATGGAAGGCCCTGGGATTGAAACCCTGGCACCTATGCCTTTTTGTAGGGGCTTTAATCCGCTGAGCTATTTGGACAGTCACCAAAAAATTATTTTAAAGAGAGTATAGTAATAATTTATATGACATTAGAAACAGTACACATTTAAAAGCTGAATGATATATATTGTTTATAATACCACATTTTGTTTTTTCATTTTACTAATGAACAATTTGATTGCCTTTTAAGTTTTAGCTATTGTGAATAATGCTGTTATGAGCATGGATATACAAGTATATTTTTCAAATGTTTTATTTGAATGATAAAATACTAGAATACAAATTTTAAAATTAGTTGTTTGCAGTTCGATCGGTAGTGGGAGTGGAGAGCGGACCCCAGAGAGCCCTGAGCAGCCCCACCGCCGCTGCCGGCCTAGTTACCATCGCACACTGGGAGGAGCTGCAGCTGCCGCTGCTGGCCCCAGTCACCATCACTGCAACCCTGAGCAGCTAGGCCGGGACCCAGAAGCCACCCGCCGCCCCCGCCGTCCCCGCCAACCCCGCCCTCAGCACTGCTGACACCAAGCCTGGCACCACGGGCAGCAGCTCAGGGAGCAGCGGCCCAGGTGGCCTCACATCAGCGGTGCCTGCCGGCAGGGACAAGAAGATCATCATAACGAAAGTTTTGGGAACAGTAAAATGGTTTAATGTAGGAAACGGATATGGCTTCATCAACAGGAATGACACCAAAGAAGATGTATTTGTACACCAGACTGCCATAAAGAAGAATAACCCCAGGAAGGACCTTCGCAGTGCAGGAGATGGAGAGACTGCGGAGTTTGATGTTGTTGAAGGAGAAAAGGGTGCGAGGCAGCAAATGTTACAGGCCCTGGTGGAGTACCAGTTCAAGGCAGTAAATATACAGCAGACCGTAACCATTATAGACTCTATCCACGTCGTAGGGGTCCTCCACGCAATTACCAGCAGAATTACCAGAATAGTGATAGAGGGAAAAAGAATGAGGGATCGGAGAGCACTCCTGAAGACCAGGCCCACCGGCCCTACCACAGGCGAAGGTTCCCACCTTACTACATGCGGAGACCCTGTGGGCGTCGGCCACAGTACTCCAACCCTCCAGTGCAAGGAGAAGTGATGGAGGGTGCTGACAGCCAGGTGCAGGAGAACAAGGTAGACAAGGGAGACAGAATATGTATTGAGGTTATAGACCATGATTCCACAGGGGACCTCTCACCAAAGACAGCCTAGAGAGGATGGCAATGATGAATATAAGGAAAATCAAGGAGATGAGACCCAACGTCAGCAGCCACCTCAACGTGGGTGCCCCTATCATCGCAACTTCCATTATGACACAGATGCCCAGAAAACCCTAAACCACAAGATGACAAAGAAACAAAAGCAGCTGATCCACTAGCTGAGAATTCGTCCACTCCCGAGGCTGAGTAGGGAGGGGCTGAGTAAATGCCGGCTTAACATCTCTATCATCATCCAGTTTAGT
>NW_004525090.1:32583-34464 GCF_000260255.1 Octodon degus
GCAGGCACGTTAGTATTTCTTGATTTTTTTCATTAACTCTAGTCAATCTCATGTTATTTTTCTTTACTCATCTAGCAGCTGTTGGATTGATTTCTTATAGTCCCTTGCTATTTTTAAGGAATCTTGCTATTTTTAAGGAATCTTTATAGTCACTATCTGCAAGCCTGTTTTGTGTAACAGAGAGCCTTTCCTCATTGGCTTGATCTGCTGCAGTACTTTCAGTGGAATTTTTATTCTCTTGGATATTTGCCTTATGTATTCCATTTACTGCCTTTGCTGTGTATTAATGGCTTCCATAATTTTCTTAAGCTCCTCTGTTTTTTCTTGTCTGTATCTGTTCTAGAATCATTAAAAAATGGTTTTCATTATGGTCACCATATCTGCAGTTATCTGAGAAATTGTTTCTTATTTGATTTTTTTCTAGAGCCTCATTCAATTGTTTTATTGTTAGCAGTTCAGAGAAGCAAGGTGGGTGGCTTTTGGATTGTCACACCTCATTGTCCCCTGGGTTTGCCTTTGGAAAACTGCATATCAGGGGTTGCATCTTGTTTAAGTGTCTTCTCATTTTCTTTTTTTTTTTTCTTTTTTTTTAAATTTGATTCCTGGAGTGATGCTTGTCAATTGCTTTTGGTGGGTAGCTACACAAATATATTTTATCACTTGTTTTTAATTATCTTGGCTATATAATTAGAAGTTGAATATTGGATCTGATAATTCTGTATGTAATTTTTTGAGAAACTGTCATACTGTTTCATCAGCACCTACATCATTTTAGAATCCCACTAGCAATAAAAAGGTTCCAATTTCTCCACATCCTTACCATTGCTTAATAGTTTATGTTTAATTGTTTTTAATAGTTACATTAATGTGTATGAGGTGGTGTTTTACTCTGATTTATGTTTTCTTTTCTTTAAGGATTTTGTGATGTTGATCATCCTTTCATGTTTTTATTGACAATCTAAATATTTTCTTTAGAGAAACACTTGTTTAAATCTTATGTCCATTTTTACAATGAGGTTTTTTGTTTGTTTTATTGGTTATTATTTAGTTGTGATGCAACTGTTTTAAGTTCTTACTTTATTAGTACATGTTTGCAGTTTATTCAGTTGCAATCATCTTGGGGAATGGTTATGTTTACGTACCATAGCATGTTTTTATATCTTGTTCCCTCCCACTCCCTCCCACCTCCTCAAATTGTCCTATCCCAGTTTTTATTCTTGTTGATAATATTAATCTTACTTCATGCTATGACATAATTTTACATTAGTTGAGGTTATTAGTTTTCTGTGCATGACATCTATTTATTTTATTTATCTTCCCTTTCTCTCTTTCTCCCCTTCATATTTTTTTCCTTAGACCATTTCCATACTGCAAGAGATTTACCTCTTTGAGCATCTATTTATCCTTTATCATTTTTTTGTTTGTACTTTGCCTCACTCAAATGAGATGCAACACAGTATGTAAGCTTGTGTGTTGTTTTATTTCACTTAACATTATATTTTACAGGTGCATTCATTTTTCTTGAAAATGTCTCAAATCTATCATTCTTTATAGCAGAGTAGATAACACGATCAGGAGTTGTGCTGCTAAAACCATTGGTATGCATGTATTACTGTAGTATGCTATCTGAAGCTCTTTGCAGCAGATGCCCAGCAGGAAAATTGCTGGTTCATATGGAATTTTGACTTTTAGTTCTTTGAAAAATTTTCGTACTTATTTCTATGCAGAATGTACTGGTATACATTTTCACCAACAATGAAGAAGGGTTCATTTTTGCCACAGCTTTGTCAGCATTTATGCTTTGATATTTTAATGGGCTCCTTTCTTCAGCAAGATGATATATTAATGTTGTTTTACTTTGGATTTCTCTAATGGCAAAAG
>NW_004525090.1:44095-51078 GCF_000260255.1 Octodon degus
GCTTGCCAGGGAAGCACTTATCGTACTGAGCAATCTCCCCGGCCCCGTCCCATCATCCTAGTTGTTTTTTCTCGCGGAACTGGGGATTGAACTCAGACCCTTGTGCTTGCCAGGGAAGCACTTATCCTACTGAGCCATCTCCCCAGCCCCCATCCTAGTTGTTTTTAAGAGATCCTTTCTTACCTTTGCACTAGCTGCAACAACGTCTTCAAGATCTGAAACTCTGTCTTCAATTTCACTTAAATGGTTTTGCAAGCTTGTGATTGAGATTTTAATTTCTGCTATATCTCTTTGAGTCTGCTTCATGCGGTCTATTTCTTTCCTATATTGCTCTATCAAGGTATACGTCATTTTTCTAATCTCTTTTTTTTAATCAATGTTTTCTTTAGAAGCAGTTTTAAATTCTTTTACTGCAGTGTTTTTCTCAGATTTGGTTTCCTCTCTATGTTTCTGTAGTTGATTCTTCAGATTCTATGAGTTCTTTTATTTCAGAAAATTCCACTTGGAGTTCCTCTATAACTTTTTGCTGTTGCTTATTTAGTATTGACGCTATTAATTCATACATTTGAGCTGAGCTAGTAGAAAAGATTTCCACTTTGAGTTCCTCTATTACTTTCTGCTGTTGCTTATTTACTATTGACGGTATTAATTCATAAATTTCAGCTGAGCTGGTGTCTTCTGCACTTGTTCTGGGTGGGTATTGGGTTTCCTTCATATGTTTCTGCCTTTGATTCTTTACTGCAGATATTATAATTTAGGGATTTCTTTTTTCATTTCTAATCTGAGTTCCTCTATACCTTTCTGCAGTTGTTTCTTTAATTCAGAAGATGTTGATTCATTGCTTTCAGCTGTGTGATTCCAAATTTGTTTTGTGTTCATGTCCTCTGCCCTTGTTATGGGTGAACTTGGGTTCTGAGATTGCATTTTCTTCCTTCTCATTGGCATTTTGTGTAGCACTGTCTTCTGACCTTTGTTGTAGAGCATTGGTAGAGTTATAACCTTAGCACCTACTGACGATCAGGTGCATATCTGCAATGTTTGGATTTATCCAGTTCTACCTACCTTGGGTCTGGCTGCTGTGCTCAGCTCCTTCCTGTTGCCACCCTTGGGAGTGAACCTGTTGTGCCTCTCTGGCAAGATGTTCTGCTCCTGGACTATCTGAGTGATTCTGTCCCCTACAGTTTCTTCATTGATTGCAGTTGCAGGGTTTCACCTCAGGCCTGCATTACAGGCCTGAACTGAGTCTGGAGGGGACGAGTTGGAGTATGGGGGAGAGGAAGCTCTCCCACACACTCACTGAGCCTGGGCTCTGACTAGATCTGGTGGTCCCCACAATGTGGCAGAAATTCTCACTGTGCTAGCAGGGTTGAGTGGGATGCTGCAGTGTGGTGCGGGTGGTCCCAAGTGAGTGGAAAAGGGTCTCACCCATGCTGCTCCTGGCCTTGGACCACCAAGTCCTTTTTTTTTTTTTTTTTTTTTTGGCTACTTCAGGTTGCCTTAATGGCAGGTCTGGTCCAACTTCTAGAGCTAGGAATTGAACTGCAGTCCTATGCACCTGCCTGCCTTTACCGAAGTGGTGCTTTAAATAAGTCAGCTATCCAGCAAAGCCCACCCCCGCACCAGTCTTCCTTATCAAACAAGGAAAGAAAACGCCCAAATCTGTGCACTAAGTAATGAAAATGGTGAAATCACAACAGATCCTACAGAAATCTGGATCATCAAGAACCTATACTCTAATCAGATGGTTAACACTGAGGTAGTGGACACCTACATATTATAGGTGCGAAAGCTGAATCAAGAAGATAGCAAAATTCTAACCACCCTAATATCAGTCAATGAAATTTGTAAATCCAATTAAGCCTTACCCACAAATGAAAGTCCACATTTTGATGGATTCAGCACTGACGTCTACAAGAAACCTAGAGATCTAGTGAAACTACAGATGCAAATTTTTCATAAAGTTAAAAAGCAAACAATATTCTCAAAATCATTCCCTAAAATGCATACTACACTAATACCAAAACCACAAGAGAACTCAAACAAAAAAGGAACCATGGTCCAATCTCCCTAAAGAGCAAGCACTCAAAAATTCTCAATAAGATACTAGTAAATAGAATACAGCAAATCAGCGAAAAGACCATTTATCATGTGTTTTCTACTTTTTCATTTTTAGCCTATGATTTTCTTTTGTTGGTTTGGATGTGTTTCTTGATTGCAGCAGCACTGGAGTGTATATTTTGCTCCAGTTTCATATCTGTCTCTTTTAATTGGGGACTGAAAGTTACTAATTTATGCCCCACTGTTCTTTCCTGTTGACTTCTCATTTTTTTATACATCTTCCAAGCCCTGATGTATTCATTCTTTCTGAATGTTTGACTTTGTTGGCTTCATGGCCTTTGTCTAGGATGTTCTTGAGCATTTTGAGTGGGTTCTTTTTTCATGGAAATTATATTTTAATGGACTGTCCTTATTTCCCCATCTACTTTGAAATAAAGTTTTTCAGGATACATTAATGTGGTTTGAAGTTGCTTACTTTTATAGTTTTAAATGTTTTTCTTTAGTCTCTTTTGGCCTTTGAATTTTGTGTTGAAATGTTTGCTGTAATCCTAATTGGTTTATCTTCATATGTAGTTATTTGTCTTTCTCTAGCACCTTGTTAATATTGTCTTTTAGTGGGAGATTAGGGATTTTGACCAAGACTTGTCTTGGAAAGCTGCTATTTTCATCATAGTTGGTAATCTATAAGACTCACTTACTTATATGTTGAAGTCTTTACTCATACTTGGAAATTTTTCTATTAATGCTATGTGTCTTTTCTTCTCTTTTTTATTCCACATGTTTTATCTTCTCATTTCTCTATAAATTTAGTTAGCCTTAGGTTGCTCTTTCTAGCATCATCTAATAAGGCTTAGATGATTGCTTTTTTTAATAGTTTTTAAGACTTCTCTGGGAAGTTCATCAAAATAAATCATTTTGGAGGACAGCAAAATAGCTCGGTGAATTAAAGCACCTGCTTAGGCAAGCTTGAGAAATTGCAGGGACCTTAGTTCAATCTCTGGCACCACATGCCACACCAGCCCCACTGCCAGGGCACGCTAAACAGATGATCGAGTCCAGGAGTTATGACACATGCCTGTAATCCTAGAGCTGGAGGCTGAAAGCAGGAGGATCACCATGAGTCTGAGCTGCATTTTGAGACCCTGTAACAACCAAATACATTTTAAAAATATTCATCTTGTCCTCAACTTCAGAAACACTATCCTTACTGTGGTCATTTCTGTGATTTGTAAATTTACATTTTCCAGTATTTCTGATATTGTTTTATGGAGGCTATATTTTTGGTAAACTTGTCATGCATATTTTAAATCACTTTGATCAGGTCTTCCAATTTTTTATTTCATTCCTCCATAGCACAATAGGCAGTTTGTATGAGACTTGCATGAATGTTTTGGTCAGGTCTTCTTTGAACTTGCCCACTTTCTTTATAAAGAAATCCTGCCACTTGGTGTCTTTTTTTCCCCCTTTTAGTTGGTGCCCCTTGGGTCTTCTTTAGGAAAGTTCAGAGACATTTAGGGATTTTTGTTATCTTGTTTTCATATATGAAAACACACACACATATATATGTATATATAATTATATGTGTGTACATATATACATAAACATATGTGTTATGTTTTGTGCTTGAAATTGAGATCAAATAAAGTAAGCATAGATTGAAGTTGATACAAAGATCTTTTTAATTGTATTCTGCCTTCAAATAATGTGTCTATGACCTTATTTGTCTCTAGATAGTGTTTGCCACTTAAGTTATTTAACTTAAATAGTTTGAATTTAGTCATTCTATTGTGAGCAGGAAATTACTATACTGGGTAAAACGACAACAGATCCAATTTTACCTCACTTTTATGTGATAACCCATGCACTTTCACATGTATCCTTTACCAGTGTCTTTTACAACCCGTACAACATTGTTATTAGCATTTAGCCTATGATGTGGAAGGAAAGGGAAGGGAAAAGATGGACAGATTGGTGAAAGAGGGGTATATGTGTGCAGAAGGGGAGGTAGATAGGAGAAATAACAATAGGCAAATTATTAGATGGGGTCAGATTCTGTGGAAGACTGCTTATAGCTGGAGTTATAGGTTACTGCTGGGGATTTAAAGTTATCTGTAGGGGTAGCACTGCATGTAGGAATGGGGTATAACTTGGGCTTGAGGAAAGTCTCAAAGATGTCAGAATCTGTTGATATATTTGTACACCTATAAGGTGAAGAACAGGGAGAAGAGAAGGTGCTATGTAGAATAAGGAAGAGTGAAAAATATAATCTAGGGGACAGAAGGTTAATAAAAGAGAATATAGAAAGGCTAAAAGAGATCAGAATATAGAAAAGAAACTAAAAAAGAATTTCGTAAGTGGATACAATAATCAGGAAAGAAAGTAGTACTGATATAGAAGCTAGAGTTAAAGAAAAGTAATAAGAAAAGAGAAAATAAAGAACAAGTGCCTTAAAGCAAAAAATGGAGTCACAAACAAGAAGCCCCATGAGAACCCAGATTAAGCACTTCAAGAAGAGAATGTACATGTTAGTCCCACATGTGTGTGATGCCATAAAGTTTGAGTGTTCACACAGTTCCCTTCTTGCCTTAATTGTGATCTATTTCCATGTAGCCATATGAATTTCCCATCTGTGATGAGTGGTGTCCTTTCTTTGACACTAGCTCCTTAATGCAGGGTGGACTTTAGGCATTGTTAACTGCAGTGTTTCGTTTCTGTGCTATGATTTGACCACCTTGCCTAAGAATTCTCCTTTCCAGCCAGCAAAGAGAATCTGAAGCAGTCCCTAGGTTTGGTTTAGGGACTAGATCCCCCCAAGCATTATAATGATCACAGCTTAGAGTTTCTCACTAACTCAGACCAACGGATCCACTCCCAATCGCCATCAAGAGGGATGTGATTAATGGGGGAACCCTGTGGGCAGTTTCGATAGGTGACTTTTGCCTGGCTTTATCCTCTATTTTCCTGAAGAATAGAGAAGTTTCCTTCCCGTGGTGAGCAGTAGAGTGAATGCAGCAGGAATGCAGTGCTCTCCAGTGATGGGGTAGTGATGGAGAAAAGGGGATGAAGTGAGCAGAGTGTGCCCTTGGGTATCATTCATTTATTCCTTCACTTATCTGATATACCCTCATGATAACTGCTTTCTTGGGAAGCAGGTGTGGGGCTCATGTGGTCTAGCCATCGGTATGCCACTTTCCTTTGAATGATCCAGATATTTCGTCTGTTTAACATGTATTATCCTTTAGATTAATTTTTCATTTCAGGGTGTATTTCCTCTGCTTCGGAATACCTGTATTTTCAGTGAATCTATTCTGCATATCTCTAACATGACTCTTTCTCTAGTCAGCATTGTGGGAAAATCTCCCCACTGATCATTTTTAAGAACAAAAATCTAGTTGAGATGGTAGCCTCTCACTTTGTTCAGGAAGTATCTCTCTCTCTCTCTCTCTCTCTCTCTCTCTCTCTCTCTCTCTCTCTTTCTCTCTTTCTCTCTTTCTCTCTTTGTATAGGGTCTACAGGATCTTACTACACAGATAGGACTCTAGAGATCTGCCTATGTTCAGCCTCCCAAAAGCTGGGAATGCAGGCCCATGCCACCATGTCTCAATTGCCATCTCAGCATGCCCCACGGACGGGGCCAGCATGGCACACCTGGATTGAACCCAGGCTGCTGGGTCTGCCTAAGCAGGTGCTTTAATCCGCTGAGCTATTTGGCTGGTCCAGTTCAAGAAGTATCTTTTCAGATTGTTTCCAGCAGATCTCTTTGAACCTCTCCTCTCCAGTGAGGGCAAGTTTAGATGAAGGAAATTTTCAAAATGTACTGCCTTTGAAAGGCTTGAGGGGGGCGATTTCACAGCTCTCCTGTGACAGCCTGGCGATGTCAGAGCTCTGTGGTAAAAGCGCTGTGAATGTGTGGGAGCAGAAACGAGACGTCTGTGTTTGTTTCACACAAAGTAGTCCCTTGAGGGACCCAGTTGGATGCTGCCATCAGTGCAACTGCTCTTAAGAGTATTTCTTGGCTCAGTAGTGAGAAGTTAAAGGAAATCCTCTTATATTTGGAAAGACTGTCATGATTTCTTTACTTTGAGTGATGGATGAGAGAGAGAGAATGAGAGTGAGAGTGAGAGCAAGAGCGAGAGCGAGCGAGCGAGAGAGAGAGTGACAGACAGACAGGCAGGCAAGCAGGCCAACAGGCAGAGGCAGAGGCAGAGGCAGAGGCAGAGGTAGAGGCAGAGGCAGAGGCAGAGGCAGAGACATCTCACAATAATTTTTTTAAAGTGTATTTGGTACAGGGTCTCACTACACAGCTCAGGTTCATGGCGATCCTCTCTTTTTAGCCTCCTCAGCGCTTGGATTACAGGTGTGCACCACCACCTAGACTTGGTGGCTGGCTCAGTGAGCCCATGGGCAGGGCCGGCATGGCATGTGGTGCCAGGGATGGAAACCTGGTCTCTATGCTTGCCTAAGCAGGCATTTAATTTGCTGAGCTATCTTGCCAGTTCTCCCACAATAATTTTTCAGCAATGCACCTGCTCTATTTAGTCCTATTCACACTGAGCAGTTAAAATATCCTGATTTGTAGCTAAATCTTACCTCTTTCAGTCTAGTCCTCATTTGGAATTTTCTGGTTTAATTAGTTCCAGCGATTTCATCTAGGTGGTTACAATCTTGCCCAGGAAACAGAGAAGAGTCACTGAGCTAAACCCAAGACAAGCAGAGAACCAGGTATTCATTAGATCTTTCATGCTAGACCTAGGAAGTTTCTTTCTGAGGGTTTTGGGGTTGAATTTATAGGTATGATATTTTTATATAGTCATTCTGAAACAGATGACATCCAAAGAGCTCTGTCAAAGTTTAAAAGTACCATTTATTTTTTTTTAAATTTTTATTTATTTGAGAGAGAGAGAGAGAGAGAGAGAGAGAGAGAG
>NW_004525090.1:51178-52466 GCF_000260255.1 Octodon degus
TGAATGGTCCCTGTGCTTGCCAAAGCAGGTGCTTAGTCTGCTGAACTATCTCCCTGGCCCTGTCTTGTCTATTTCTTGACTGGGTGTTTAATTTTAGAATGTTTAATATTTTTCAGCTCTTTTTTTTCTAGATATTAGGCTTCTCTCTGAGGAATAACTGGCAAATTATTTTCACATTTTGTAGATTGTCTCCTCACTTTATAGATTATTTTTGTTGCATACAAGCTTTTTGACTTCTTAATCACTGAATGAACTCTATTATCCAACTGGGCTTTAGGGTGGATTCTGACATTCCACAGAGTCTTCTAAGTAGACTGATTTGGATGGTTAGTGAATATTAGCTATAGGCTCTCATGTGCAGAGCTTAAGTTAATGGTTTGTCCATGATCATGAGACAAAATTGTAGCCAGTGAGAGTTCATTAGACATTAACCCTGTAAATTGCTACATGTGGTCCAACTATTTTTGCAGTTTTGTCTATAGTTACTTTTCACATTCAGCTTCAGTCTTGATGGACTTTTCCTTTAGCCCCATTCTTTGAATACCACAAGTTTGTACTTATTCATATGGTCAATGCCAAGGAAAATGTTTGGTTCGTAGTGAATACTCGTTACATATTTGTTGAGTGCGAGGAGGTTATGGATATAAATGAAAGAAATGGACTACCGCACACAGTTGGAGGAATTTAACTTAGCTAGGAGAAATGATGGTTCTTGTATTATAACAGAAAGAAAACAAGACAATAATTCTCTAATTAGCAAACAGTTAAATGGGGCTGACCATGTGCCAGGCATCATTTTATGAACTTTAGATATGTAAATGCATTAATTTTTATGACTATTAACTCTATTATCCCTACTTCATAGAAAATAAAAACAGAAAAACTATGTGATTTAACACAATATCCACAATTGCTAAGTGAGAGCTAGCTCATAAATGAAAATGATACAGGGAAACCTCCAAATGACACAGGTAGAAAAACTGACCTCTCAGCCAAAAAGGTACCTGTGATGAGTTCCTGTTCTCTAAAACCAAAGAATGAATTTTAGGAACAAATGGAGGTTATAAGCAGAATATATGCATTGAGGGAAAGAAAGCTCCTGTCCAAAAGAGGAATAGGGGGTAGGGGGCCTGAGCAGGTTGTCTTTGGGACATTGTCTCTTCTGGGAATTTTTTTTCCCACAATTTTATTGCGAAACAAATAGCAATGAGACAGTTTCAAATCAAATTGGTAGGACAGTTTCAATAATTAACACATTGCATACATTCTTCCAAGTGGTTAATTGCTG
>NW_004525090.1:53626-54226 GCF_000260255.1 Octodon degus
TAGATTCAAAAATCTTCTGGAGATTCTCAGGATCATTGCCTTGCCCATCACCTACATATAACTGGATGACTTGACCTTGTCATGTTTCCTAGCTCTTCTTCTTTCCCTCTTTTGATTAGTTAGTTATCGAGATCCAGCTTTCCTTTTACTTGTATTATACCTTTCTACCTGTGTTTCTTCTACTTAGTTGTTATACTAGGGAAAGTATACGATATTTACACATGTGTGTCTGCTTTATTTCACTTACAAGTATGTGTTGAAGTGGCATCCACTTCAATATAAATCCTTCGAGTTTATCATTCTATACAGCTGAGTAATACTCCATTGTGTAAAAATATCACATCTTTTTCAACCATTCCTCAGGTGATGGGCATCTTGGTTGTTTCCAAGATTTGGATATCACAAATTGTGCTGCTATAAACATAGGCACACATGTATCACTATGATATGATGTTTTTAGATCCTCTGGGAAAATTCCCAGTAGAGGAATAGCTGGTTTAAATATGATTTCCAGTCCAATTTTTCTAAGGAGTCTCCACACTGATTTCCATAATGGTTGCACCAGTCTACATTCCCACCAGCAGTGGAGAAGGGTTCCTT